>NW_022681474.1:55620639-55665233 GCF_009764315.1 Trachypithecus francoisi | reverse complement strand
GGCGAAAGACATAATTTGAAGAGACAGAGCAAGCATCAGAACCAGACTCAGCTATGACAGAGATTTGGTGGGAATTTTAAATAACTGATTAGGCCGGGTGCAGTGACTCATGCCTGCAATCCTTGCACGTTGGGAGGCTGAGGCGGGTGGATCATCTGAGGTCAGGAGTTGGAGACCAGCCTGGCCAACATGGTGAAACCCCATCTATACTAAAAATACAAAAATGAGCTGGGCGTGGTGGTGCACGTCTGTAATTCCAGCTACTTGGAAGGCTAAGGCAGGAGAATTGCTTGAACCTGGGAGGTGGAGGTTGCAGTGAGCCGAGATTGCACCACTGCACTCCAGCCTAGGCGACAAGAGCAAGACTCCATCTGAAGAAAACAAAAATAAAAATAACTGATTAATATGTTAACAGATCTCATGGAAAAAATGGACAATATGCAAGCACAGATGAGTAATATAATCAAAGAGATTGAAACTCTAAGAAACAATAAAAAAGAAATGGTAAAAACCAAAAACACGGTAATAGAAGTAAAGAACACCTTTGATGGGCTCATGAGTAGACTGGTCACAGTCAAGGAAAGAGTCAGTGGGTAGAGGATATGTCAATAGAAACTTCCCAAACTCAAAGCAAAAAGAAAAGAAATTTCAGAGATGGAACAAAATATCCCCAAACTGTGGGACAATTTCAAAAGGAGTAACATATGCATAATGGAAATGCCAGAAGGCAAAGAGAGAGAGGAAGAGAATAAATATTTGAATTAATAATTGCTAAGACTTTTCTAATATTAACGACAAACACCAAACTACACATCCAGAAAGCCCAGAGAACATCAAGCAGGATAAATGCCAAAAATCTCCACCAAGGCATATTGTATTCACACTGCAGAAAACCAAAGACAAAGATAAAATCTTGAAAAAAGCTGGAGGAAAAAACTCACCTTACCTATGGGTACAAAGATAAGAATTACACTAGATTTCTCTCCAGAAACTGTGCAAGTAAGAGAGTAGAGTGATATATTTAAAGTGTTGAAGGAAAAAAAAAAAGCATAGAATTCTGTATCCATCAAAATTATCCTTCAAAAGTGAGGAAGACAGACTTTTTCAGACAAACAAAAATGGAGATAATTTGTTGTCAGTAGACCTGCCTTGCAAAAAAGTTTTATTTTATTTTCATTAGAGACAGCGACCTTGTAGCCTAGGCTGGAGTGTAGTGGTGCCATCATAGCTCACTATAACCTTGAACTGCTGGGTTCAAGTGATTTTTTTTTAGAGATGGGGTATCACTATCTTGCCCAGGCTGATCTCAAACTCCTGGCCTCAGGAGATTCTCCTGCCTTAGCCTACCAAAGTGCTGGGATTACAGACATGAGCCACCCTGTTCAGCCCCTCAAAATGTTAAAGGAGGTTCTTCAGAGGGAAGGAAAATGACATAGGTCAGAAACTTGGATTTACGTAAAGGAAGAGCATTCAAGAGGGAATAAATAAAGAAAAAATAGGCCGGACCTGGTGGCTCACGCCTGTAATCCCAGCACTTTGGGAGGCCAAGGCGGGTGGATCACGAGGAGTTCGAGACCAGCCTGGCCAAGATGGTGAAGCCTCATCTCTACTAAAAATACAAAAATTAGCCAGGCATGATGGCATGTGCCTGTAATCCCAGCTACTGGGGAGGCTGAGACAGGAGAATCACTTGAACCTAGGAGGTGGAGGTTGCAGTGAGATGAGATCGCACCACTGCACTCCAGCCTGGGTGACACAGCAAGGCTCCATCTCAAAAATAAATAAATAAATAAATAAAATCCTTCTTTTTAAATTCATAACTGACCTAAAAGATAAGGGTTTGTTTAGGATAATAATAGCAACAATATGTTGGATAATCACAGCTCATGGATAAGCTAAATGAATTAAAGCAATGTCAAAGAGACGGGAGGGAGACACTGGGAATAACCTATTATAAAGTACCTGCGCTACCCATGAAGAGGTATAGTGTTATTTAAAAGTGGACTTGAATTAGTTAGAAATGCAAATTATAGAACCAACCCTTTTTAAAAAGTAAAAAGGAAGCAAAATTAATATGCTAACAAAGGAGAAAAACTGGAATCATATTAAATGCTCAGTCAAAACCGCAAAAGGCAGAAAAAGAGTGGAAGATAAAAATAGGAACAAAGAACAAGGACATCAAAGAGAAGACAGCAACAAATATGGTAAACATTAACCCAACTGTATCAATAATCATTTTACGTGTAAATAATCTCGGTATACCAACTAAAGAAAGAGATTGTCAGAGAATTGATCAAAAATCAAGACCCAAGTATATGTTGTCTATAAGAAACCCACTTTAAATATAAACACACTTATAGATTAAAAGTAAAGGGCAGAGAAAGATAACTGTGTTAACCCTGATAAAAAAAAAAAAAAAAAAGCTAGAGTAATTGTATTAATTTCAGACAAAGCAGATTGCAGAGCAAGTAAAATTATCAGAGATAAAGAAGGGCAAGACCAGGTGTGGTGGTTCATGCCTGTAATCCCAGCACTTTGGGAAGCAGAGGCAGACAGATCGCTTGAGCCCAGGAGTTTAAGACCAAAAAATAAAAAATAAAAAGAACGGGCATTACAAAAGGGTCAATTCTCCAAGAAGATATACAATACTTAAAGTGTATGCACCTAACAACAGTGTGCCAAAATACATGTGGCAAAAACATAATAGAACTGCAAGGAGAAAGACTGGGCTTGGTGGCTCACACCTGTAATCTCAGCACTTTGGGAGGCCGAGGTGGCTGAATCACCTGAGGTCAGGTGTTCAAGACCAGCCTGGCCAACATGGTGAAACCCCATCTCTACTGAAAATACAAAAATTAGCTGGGCTTCATGGCACATGCCTGTAATTTCAGCTACTTTGGAGACTGAGGCAGGAGAATGGCTTAAACCCGGGAGAGCGAGGTTGCAGTGAGGAGAGATGGCACCATTGCCCTCCAGCCTGGGTGACAGAGTGAGATTCTATCTCAAAAAAAAAACAAAAAACAAAACAAACAAAAAAGACTGCAAGGAGAAATAGACCAATTCACTACTACAGTTGGAGACTTTAATATTCTTCTATCAACCATTGACAGAGCCAGCAGGCAGAAAATAGTAAGGACATGGTTGAACTGAATACTACTATTAATCAATTGGATTAAATTAATATGTATAGAACATATCATCCAATGACAACAGATTCTTCTCAAGCTCATATGGTACATGCACCAAAATAGACCATATCCTGGACCATGAAACACACCTTAACAAATTTAAGAGAAGAGATATACAATATACTCTCTCAGATCACAATGGAATTAGACTAGATTATCTATAACAGAAAGATAACTGGAAAAATACCAAAATATTTGGAGACCAAACAGCACACTTCTGAATAACACATAGGTCAGAGAAGCCTCAAAAGAATGAAAAAATATTTTGGACTACATTTAAATGAAAATACAACTGATCAAAATTTATGGGATGCAGCAAAAGCAGTGCTTAGAAAGAAACTCGTAGCACTGAATGCATGTATTGGAAAAGAAGAAAGATCTAAACTCAATAAGCCAAGCTTCTACTGTATAAAACTAAAAAAGAGCAAATTATATCCAAAGTAAGCAGAATAAAAGAAATAATAAAAATCAGAGTGGAAATCAATGAAATTGAACACAAGAAAATGATGGAGAGAAGCATGAAATCATAGAGTGGTTCTTTGAAAAGATTGATAATATTGATGACCCTCTAGCCAGGCCAAGCAAGAACAAAGGTGAGAAAACATACATTATTTATCAATTTATTTTTGAGATAGGGTCTTGCTCCATTGGCCAGGCTGGAGACATAAATTATTCATATCAGAAATAAAAGAGGGATCATCACCATTTATCTCAAGGACATTAAAAAGATAATAAAGGAGGCTGGGCATGGTAGCTCATGCTGTAATCCCAGCACTTTGGGAGGCTGAGGAGGGTGGATCACCTGAGGTCAGGAGTTCGAGACCAGCCTGGCCAACATGGTAAAGCCCCGTCTCCACTAAAAATACAAAAAATTAGCCAGGTGTCGTGGCAGGTGCCTGTAATCCTAGCTACTCGGCAGGCTGAGGCAGGAGAATCATGTGAACCCAGGAGGCAGAGGTTGCAGTGAGCTGACATCATGCCATTGTACTCCAGCCTGGGCAACAAGAGCAAAACTCTGTCTCAAAAAAAAAAAGGATAACAAAGGAGTATTGCAAACAACTTGATGTCTATAAATTTGCTGGCTCAGATGAACTCAACGAATTCCTGGAAAAACACAATCTACCAAAACTCACACAAAGCAAAACAGGTAATCTGAATAGGCATATATTTATCAAAGAAATTGTCTCGACAATTAATAACCTTTTAAGTAGAAAACACCAGGTCTGGATGATTTCACTGGTGATTTTATCAAATGTTTAAAAAAGAAATGGTACAATTTTTTTTTTAACATTTCTTCCAGAAAATAGAAGCAGACGGAACACTTCCTAACTCATTTTACGATGCCAGCATTACTCTAGAACAAAAAACAGACAAAAACGTCACACAAAACAGACTTGTATCTCTTATAAACATAGATATAAAAATCCTTAATAAAATAGAAAATTGAATTCAAAAACATATAAAAAGAGTTGTATACCAAGGTCAAGTGGGATTTAGTCCAGGCATGCAAGACTGGCTCAACATTAGAAAATCAATTGATGTAATCCATCATATCAACAGCTAATGAAAAACAATCACAGGATCATATCAATAGAGGCAGAGAAAACATTAAAAAAAAACACCCATTCATGATTTTAAAAATTCTCAGCAAACTAGAAATAGAGGGGATAATTCCTCAATCTGATGAAGAATTGCTACAAAAAGCCTACAACTAACATCATACTTAGTGGTGAGAAACTAGATGCTTTCCCCCCAAGACTGGGAACAAGACAAGGATGTCTCCTGTCACCTATTCAGCACTGTGTTGGAAGTCCTAGATAATGCAGTAAGACAATAAAAGGATAGTAACAGTAGACTAAACGGGAACAAAGAAATAAAACTATCTTTGTTCACAGATAGCATAATTGTCTATGTAGAAAATCTCAAAGAATTGACAAAAACAAAACAAAACAAACCACAAGAACCTCCTAGAACCAATAAGCCATTTTGCAACAAGGGTGCAGGATACAAGGTTAATATGCAAAAGCCAGTTGCTCCTATACGCCAGCAATGAACAATTGAAATTTAAAATTAAAACCACAACACCATTTATATTAGAACTAAAAAAATGAAATACTTGGCAGGGCACGGTGGTTCATGCCTGTAATTCCAGCACTTTGGGAGGCCAAGGCAGATGGATCAGTTGAGGTCCGGAGTTCCAGACCAGCCTAGCCAACATGGTGAAACCCCATCTCTACTAAAAATGCAAAAATTAGCTGGGTGTGGTGGCACGAGTCTGTATTCCCATCTACGTCAGAGGCTGAAGTGGGAAGATCCCTTGAACTCATGAGGCAGAGGTTGCAGTGAGCCAAGATTGTGCCACTGCACTCCAGCATGGGTGACAGAACTCTGTCTCAAAAACAAACAAACAAACAAACAAACAAACAAAACTTATGTATAAATCTAACAAAATATGTGTAAGAGCTATATGAGGAACCCTGCAAAATTCTGACAAAAGAACTCAAAAACTTAAATAAATGAATGTTCAATGGAACGAACATGGAACATTCATGAATAAGAAGACTCAACATTATTAAAATGTCAGTTCTTCCCAGCTTTCTCTACAGAGTTAATGCGATATCAGTCAAAATCCCAGGAAATTATTCTGTGGATATTGATAAACTGATTCTAAAGTGTGTGTTTGTTTGTTTAGAGACAGGGTCTCATTCTGTTGCTCAGGCTGGAGTGCAATGGCACGAAAATAGCTCACTGCAACCTCGAACTCCTGGTCTCAAGCAATCCTCCCACTTCAGCCTCCCAAATAGCAGGGGCTACAGGTGCACACTAACCATGACCAGCTAATTTTATATATATATATATATATATATATTTTTTTTTTTTTTTTGTAGAGATGCAGTCTCTATATTGCCTAAGTTGTTCTCAACGCCCTGGGATCAAGCAGTCCTCCCAGTTTGGCCTCCCAAAGTGCTGGGATTATAGGCGTGAGTTACTGCACCTGGCCCTGATTCTAAAGTTTGTATGGAAAGGCAGAAGACCCAGAATATCACAATCCACATCAAGACTATAAAGCTCTACTTCATACACATCAACACTATAAAGGTACAGTGATCAAGACAATGTGATACTGGTGAAAGAGAATTAGATCAATGGGACAGAATAGAGAGCTCAGAAACAGACCCACACAAACAGAGCCAACCTTTGACAAAGGAACAAAGAAAATACAATGGAGAAAGGATAGTTTTTTCAACAAATTGTGCTGGAACAACTGGACACCCATAGGCCAAAACCAAAACTCTAGATACAGATCTTATGCCTTTCACAAAAATTAACTCCAAATGGATCATAAACCTAAATGTAAAACACAAAGCTATAAAACCGTAAAAGATAACAAAGGAGAAAATTGAAATGACCTTCGATTTGGCAATGACTTTTAAAATACCACACCATAAATGAAAACAAAAACAAAAACCAAGAATAAAATACAATACCAAAAGCATAATCCATTAAAGACAAAAATTGATGTTTTACTTCATTAAAATTAAAAACTTCCGCTCTGCAAAAGACACTGTTAAGAGAATTTTTTTAAAAAGCCACAAACTAGGAGAAAATATTTGCAAAACATGTATCTGACAAAGGAGTTGTATCCAAAATACATGCATTAAAATTCAAGAATAAGAAAACACACAATTAAAAAATGGAGAAAAGATATGAACAGACATCTCATCAACGAAAGTATACAGATGGCAAATAGGCATATGAAAAGATGCTCGACATGATATGTCATTAGGGAACTGTGAATTAAAACGCCAATGAAATACTATTACACGCTTATTGGCAACACAAAGTGCTATAAAAAATGTAGAGCAACAGGAACTCTCATTTATTCTAGTGAGGATGCAAAATGGTACAGCTACTTTGGAAAACAGTGTGGCAGTTTCTTACAAAACCAAACATAGATTGACCATAAAATCCAGCATTTGCACTCCTAGGTGTTAACCCAAATGAGCTGGAAATTTATGTCCCAAAACAAAAGCCTGCACACAAATATTTACAGCCGCCTTATTCATAATTATCAAAATGTGGAAGCAACTAAGATGTCCTTCAATAGGTGAATGCATAAACAAACTGTGGTAATAAATACAATGAACTATTATTACTCGGTGATAAAATGAACTTTCAAGCGATAAAGAGACATGAGGGAAACTTAAATGCATATTTCTTTCTTTCTTTTTTTTTTTTTTTTGAGACAGAGTCTCGCTCTGTCGCCCAGGCTGGAGTGCAGTGGCCGGATCTCAGCTCACTGCAAGCTCTGCCTCCCGGGTTCCCGCCATTCTCCTGCGTCAGCCTCCCGAGTAGCTGTGACTACAGGCACCCACCACCTCGCCTGGCTAGTTTTTTGTATTTTTTAGTAGAGACGGGGTTTCACCGGGTTAGCCAGGATGGTCTCGATCTCCTGACCTCGTGATCCACCCGACTCGGCCTCCCAAAGTGCTGGGATTACAGGCTTGAGCCACCGTGCCCAGGCTTAAATGCATATTTCTAAGTGAAAGAAGGCAATATGAAAAGGTTATATGCTGTATGATTGTAACTATACAGCATTCTGGAGAAAGAGAACACTCTAGAGACAGTGAAAAAAATGATCAGTGGTTGCCAAGGGTTCAGCAGGAGGGAGAGAGGGTTGAATAGGTGGGCCACAGGATATTTTGGGGGCATATTATTCTGTATCATACTGTGATGATGGATACATGATTTATTATGCATCTGTCAAAATCTATGGAATGTACAAAGAGTTAACTCTAGTGTAAGATATACACTTTAGTTAATAATGTATCCGTATTGGCCCATCAGTTGTTAACAAATGCAACACACCCAATACGACATGCTAGGAGAAACACTGGGCAAGGGGAGGAAAGAAGGTTGTACATGGAAACTCTATGTAATGTTTTAAAATTTTAATTTCTGTTTTTTTGAGACAGGGTCTTGTTGTGTCACCCAGGCTGGAGTGCAGTGGCACAATCTCAGCACACTACAGCCTCTGCCTCCCACGCTCCAAGTGATCCTCCTGCCTCAGCCTCCCAAGTAGCTGGAACTATAGGTATGCGCCACTGCACGGAGCTATTTTTTTTTTTTTTTTAAGACAGAGTCTGGCTGTGTTGCCCAAGCTGGAGTGCAGTGGTGCGATCTCGGCTCACTGCATCCTCTGCCTCCAGGGTTCAAGCGATTCTCTTGCCCCAGCCACCGAGTAGCTGGGATTATAGGTGCACACCACCATGCCCAGCTAATTTTTGTATTTTTAGTACAGATAGGGTTTTACCATGTTGGCCAAGCTGGTATCCAACTTCTGACCTCAGGTGATCTGCCCACCTTGTCCTCCCAAAGTGCTGAAATTACGGGCATGAGCCACTGCACCCGGCCAAAACTCTACGTAATTTCTGCAAAATTTTTCTCCAATCCTAAAACTGCTGTAAAAAATGAAGTCTATTTTTAAAAAATGAAATGATTGCTAAATGAGATGCTCTGAGGAAACTTAAGGGTAAGTTTTTCTGAAGATAAACAAGTTGCAAACTGCAAAAGGATAGGAAAAATATTTTTCCTCTTTGGCTGGAGTACAGCGGCGTGCTCTCGGCTCATTGCAACATCTGCTCCCCGAATTCAAGGGATTTTTCTGCCTCAGCCTCTCAAGTAGCTGGGATTACAGGCACGTGCCACCATGCCTGGCTAATTTTTGTATTTTCAGTAGAGACAGGGTTTCACTGTGTTGGCCAGGCTGGTCTCAAACTCCTGACCTCAAGTGATCCACCCACCTTGGCCTCCAAAAGTGCTAAGCAACCATGCCTGGCTGGAAAAATATTGTTTAAAAAAGTCATCATCAACAACGACAACAAAGTAAAAGAGCTCATTTAATTGGCTGAAAAGATATTAAGTGCTTAGGCTGGGCACGGTGACTCATGCCTATAATCCCAGCACTTTGGGAGGCTGAAGAGGGAGAATAATTTGAACCTAGGAATTCAGGACCACCCTGGGCAACCTAGTGAGATCCTGGCTGTACAAAAAAAACTAAAAATTTAGCCAGGCATAGTGGTAAGTGCTGGTAGTACTAGCTACTCAGGAGACTGAGATAGCAGGATTGCCCAAGTGAGCTGTGAGGGCACCGCACCAGTGCACTCCAGCCTGGGTAACAGAGCAAGACCCTGTTTCTAAACAAATGCAAAAACAAAAAAAAAACAAAAAACACAAATAAATTTTAAAAATCCCAGAAATTAGGTAAAAATTTGGCAAATGAACTAATTTATTATGTTTAATTTAATAAAAACCGCTATGCCTTCTTTGGTTTTTCAGCATTAAGTAAAAGACTAGCTTACATTTTTTTTTTTTTTTTTTTTTTTTTGAGGCGGAGTCTCACTCTGTCGCCCGGACTGGAGTGCAGTGGCCAGATCTCAGCTCACTGCAAGCTCCACCTCCCGGTTTACGCCATTCTCCTGCCTCAGCCTCCCGAGTAGCTGGGACTACAGGCGCCCGTCACCTCGCCCGGCTAGTTTTTGTATTTTTAGTAGAGACGGGGTTTCACCGTGTTAACCAGGATGGTCTCGATCTCCTGACCTCGTGATCCGCCCATCTCGGCCTCCCAAAGTGCTGGGATTACAGGCTTGAGCCACCGCGCCCGGCCCTAGCTTACATTTTTAATTCTACTTGAATATGCTGTTTCTAGACTTACATAGGTTCCTTGCTATCTAAAATGCTGATTTTAGATTAAATGGACAGTTGACAATTTTCCATCCTCCCAGTTCTGTGAAACAGAAGATCCTTTGGTTAAAAGTTATAATTAAATGATACTCTATTATGATCAATCTTGATAGAAAGGTACAACTTTGTATACAAAGTAACAAAATGTGTTTTTGTTAAGAAAAAAAGAACAGTTTTGTCCTAAAGTAAAATGCCTAGTTGTTCCAGAGTAGTAAAGACATCTGTGAAGGACAAAACCTGAATGGAAATAGGAAACAGCAGAAGGTTTGCAGAAAGGAAATTTTATTTAGATAATAAAGCTTCTTCACTTATGAAAGAGTTAAGGTTCTTAGGGGTGATCACCTTACCTTCTATGCTTGTTTTTAAATCTTTTAAATGTTTTATCGCCACTTTCAAATGAGTAGCCAAATGTTATTCCTGTGTTCAACTCTCCAGACAATTTTGTTTGTTTCTAAGATTGACTCTCAAATGAAGTTGAATAACCTTCAGAATACCTTTTTACCTAAGACTACCTTTGAGATTTCCCAGAGGGCCCCTAGAAGGCCACAACCACTCGTTCTTTCACCTTATTTAAAATACAGGGCCAGAAACAATTAGGATGATTTGATACATTGTTGTTAGGATTTTGCCAGAAGCTTGTCAATCAGAAGAGATGCTTAGCCTTCTCTAGGTTAACTTGTGTAGGTAAAATGTTCAAACATTTCAGCAACTATATGTTCTATATTCAGAGATTTGTTAATTCCTCCATAGTCTATGGTCTGTTTCCTTTCGTTAGAGTCCTGGTGGTGCTCTGCCTGATGTTAGACAACAGTGGAATCATCAGTCATAATTCAGTTATCATTTAAAATGTTTATTTGGACACAATGTTTCCTCTTTAATTTGAATCTAGCCTCCTTCAGGCCAGTGCTTTTCTATTGAGATGCACATCAGACATATCTATGGACTTTTATTAAAATGTAGATGTTTAGGACCTACTCCATACTTACTTACTGAATCTTTTTACTTGATATTCTTCACATGGTCTTGATATATTTTCTTATATGTTTCATATTTTCTTGGTATGTCATGTACATTATGTTTTTAGATAATTATATGTTATACTTCAAGATTTTTTCTCTGTAAAATTTACGGTTCCATCTTTATAATTAGATATAGTCATTATCTATTAAAACATGCTTATCATATAGACATTTTACCCAAGCTTTCAGAATGCCTTCATTGTTTGTTTTGCATGCTATGGAAGCATCCAAATTTTCCTGTCATTTCATGGTTATGAAATGTTTCACTTTTGAAAGTTTTCAGGAATAAGTTACCCTCAACCAGTTTAAGTCTGGTCACCTACAGATACTATTTTTTTGCCCCCATGCTTCTTAACCCTCCAGTTCTTTTGTCTTCAAAAAGAAATCAGAAAAACTATCTTGTACTCTTCTGCTGGTACTTTTAACCTTGCTCCCGTGCCCATTCTTCCATTGTACTCTTTAGAATCCTTTTTTCCATTGTACCAAGCGAAGCGTCGTCCCCTCCAGCCTCCATGCCTCTTCCTTGAGACCTGGCGCTGGCTCCTCCCTGCGCTTTGTGGCACCTGCACGGCTTATCTCCGTTTCTACAAAACCAGTGTGCTTGCCAGCTCTCGTTGTCTTTTTTTCTTTTTCTCATTCACAATGGTCTCCTCATTTCTTTATTTTAAAGCGGATTTCCAATGTTTATTTCTTAGTTCTCAAGTGGAATTTTGTTGGGTTAAAATCAGGGTTATTTTAAAATGTTAGAAAAGCTAGCACTGAAAAAAAAAAAAAAAAAAGAAAAGCTAGCACTGTTGTAGCACTGGAACTGAGATTTTTCTAGCTAGATGTTTAGGTTATCAGGTTATATATTTACTGAGCTTGGAAAAGTTTAATGGATATGGAGATCCATTTCAAGCTTTGTTGTAAGGATTTTCTTCTCTGGTTTTTGAGGCATTAAGAAAGATTCTCAGGAAATGTGTCTAAATTAATTTTGAAAACTGAGTGAAACCAGTGTTTCTCCAGGATCTTTGGGCTTTCCTCATGTGCCCTTTCTTGGTGGTCTTGACGAGGTGGAGCCCACCCATGAGCTGGTCCAGAGTCTTATCTCCACCCACTCCACCATTGATGCCAAGATGGCTTCAAGTCGGGTGACGCTGTTTTCTGATTCCAAGCCACTTGGGTCAGAGGCTATAGATAATCAAGGGGAAGTCTGCTTTTTTTCTATTTTTAATAAAAAGATATATTTCAGAAGATTATATCACCTGTAATTCTGCCATCATAACACATTTTGGTGGAATTCATTCTGTGTTGTTTTGTTTTTCTTTGTGTGTGCATGTGTCTCTGAGGGCTCTTCACTTACCTGACATTATGAGGGAGGCTTTTCTAGAAATAAAATGCAGGATACATTTTTCAACAGACCCCAAATGTTCCTCAAATACCACGCCATCTTCCATAGGTTGCTTTCTTCTTGTTTTTTAAGAGACCTGAGGCCACTCGGCTTTCTTTTGGTGGCCAAAACACTAGAGCAGAGTCAGGGAGTTTGTGGCTGTCCAGAAGCCACATGCCTTGTCTCTGAAAGTTTTATTTAGATTATGTTGTATTATCTCCCATGGGTAGGTTTCCACTGATGTATGGCTTATGTGAATTATTTTTCAGCCTGGGTTCGGAATTTATATACCTTTATACATAGTGGATGTTTGCAAAACATTGGTTTTGTTGTATTGATTTGTGACTCCCAGTAAAATTTATCTGAAAATTTTGAGATAATCTAGTATGTAATTTTTTACAATATGCATAAACTACCTACCTCAGTGCCTGATATAACGAGTGTTACTAGATTTTCATTTTTGCATGTCTATCTGGTCATCCTTTTTCTATAAGAATACTCTCTTCTAATACAGTTACAGGTAAATACATAATTTTATTTCTATATTCTGAGCATTTTTTTTTTTCTATACAGTCTTTATGTAGTCATCATTTTGTTGTTACTGGTGTTTTTTGTAATTGTGGCTTTTTTGTTTTTGTTTTTGTTTTTGTTTTTGTTTTGAGATAAGGTCTCACTTTGTCTCCCAGGCTGGAGTGCAGTGGCGTGATCTTGGCTCACTGCAGCCTTGAACTCCCAGGCTCAAGTGATCCTCCCACTTCTACCCAGCAAGTAGCTGGGACTACAGGAGTACACCACCACTCCCGCTAAGTTTTTAAATTTTGTTCTAGGGATGAGTTCTCACTATGTTGCCCAGGCTGGTCTCGAACTCCTGGGCTCAAGCAATCTTCCCACCTTGGCCTCCCAAAGTCCTGAGATTACAGATGTGAGCCACTATGCGTGGCCTATTATTGCTGTATTCTAACTTATCCATTATATTCTAACGTATCTCTTATGGTACGATTTTTTTGTTTTTCTAATTTATGTTTTCATACATTTATATATCGTGCTATGTTAAATAGCTTCGTATAGTTTTCTTTCATTCAGTGATTTTAGCCTCCTGATGATCTTCTCTATCAGTTATGGCACTGGTGACTTAAAATGAATGTTCTTCCTCTATCATTCCTCCTACATTTGTTACTTGGCATCTTTAACAAAGAGCTTTCACTTCTCCTCTTTATTTCGGTATCACCTCTGACTAATGCACTTGCGTTTTATTCCATGAGTTATTTTCCATCACCATCGTTGTTCTTTCTGATGCCTATGCTGTCCCAGATTTGGCCATGGGAGCCTTCAGCCTGTCTCCTGTGTCCTGTCAACTGTCTCTGTTAGTCTTTAGCATTTCTTACTTTCTGACAGAACAAGAGGATCCAGGCTCATGTTGCCCTCTTCCTGCCTTGGGCCTGGACTCAGCCATTTCTCTTAAGGATCATGTGTTTTTAGCTTAGAAATTAATCAGCTTTCCAAAAGATCTACAAAACACTAACTTCCCTGTTGAGCAATTTTTTTCTAAAATTAGATGTTTTTTTAAAAGGATTATTCCTTTATTCTCTCTATAAGTTCTTTTGAAGTGTGGCGTTAGGGAACCATGCCTGAGTTTGCTTATTAACTCCTCCATTGTTTATCAAATCACTTTTTCCCTGCGCTATGTCATCTTAAACATGTTAAACAATTCCTTGACATTTTCTATTTCTTTGTATTTTCATTGACTATATTGCCATTTCTAGGTTGGCTGATTAATGCACAAATTGAATTATTTTGCATTTCCTTGGTAATTTAGGCTGCTGATGTCAGAGGAGGAAAAACAAATGGACTTGAAAACTGGTTGAATGCATTGGAAAGCCATTTTTGGAGATGATTGTAAGCTAACATCCTCTCTCCTTTCTTAGTCTCTTAATTTTTTTTTTTCTTACCCAAGTATATACAGGTTGATTTTTTTTTTTCTTTCTAGAAGATCCAAGATCTTTGGTTTGGAGATATATTCTCTTAATGTTAACTGGTATTAGAATCCTCTTTTCTGTATTTTATTTCAATGTATTTTAAAAATAGAAATGATTATATTTTCTTTTAACTTGTGAAGTAGAGCATGGCATACAAATGTTGTATTCTCACTATTTCAAAAAATTACCTTCTTACTGTACAAGTTATATTCGGCGTATAAAGTCTATCCAGCTTTGTTGTTGATACAGTGTGATTATTACATATTGATAAGGTATGAATTGGAGATGGAATCCAAAATTAATGTTCTTATTGTAATTTTTAAGCTAATTGGAGGGTTGGTGGTGAATATTTTACTTCTGCAAAATGAAAACAGCATTTCATCAGAAGTTGTTTTATGGTCTTTCAGACATTTTGTTTTAGATATTTGGTGCTTTTTGCCCATGAAGTATCTCTTTTGTGTGTTTGTGTTTGTATGTATGTGTATTGATCTGCCTCTAAATTTCACAGCGCTCATTGTCAGGAATCAGTAGGATCAGGCCTAGGCAGAGAGCTGAGCAGTACTCTAGTACGTCTCTGTGTCCTGGTTGCCACGTTATCTCTGTTGTTTATTTATAGATTGGAGAACTCTCTGACCTGTAACAAAGGTTGGATAGGACAGAGACAATTGGGAGAGGAATCCTCTACTTTATTGTCCCCTGTGCCCCATGCCAAAATACACTCTGAAATCCGTATTTAAATATTAAATTAGTATGGTTAAGGTATTCTTTTTTAATGTTAAAAAATTAAATGATTGGTCAGCCTACTTAATATTTACAATGCAGGACTTACCTTGCGTATTCTCTGTCTTGTATTTTTGCTTTATTTAAGCTAAACTGGCCTCTAAAGCTGGAAGGTGAATTAACAGTTGAAAATAATGACATGTATAAGGTGTGTTTGGAGGATTGCAGATGCAGGGGCACCGTACTGCTGAAGGAGTGTTGGAAGCTCACTACAGAAGATCATAAAAGCAGACTGATGTGTATTACTTGCTGAATATAAACTGGAGGCACAGGTGAAGATTACTAAACTAATGAGCAGTTTGGCAGATAAGACAGGCTGTCAGGCTGTGGCAGTTCAGCAGTGGGCGTGCTGCCTGTCAACCAAGTCATTTGTTCCAGAGGGCTACACTTGAATACCACAAATAAAATTTCCTTGTCACTGATATTTGGTATCACAATGAAATCAACGTTATCTTTCAGGTTTCCGGTTGAATTACCAACCATTAATATCTGGTGATTTGGATTGTAAAATTATTTTTAGTTTTGCCTGTTCACATTTCATCCACAAAGCACAAACAAGATATATTTTCCCACATAAGAATGCAAGCAGTATAAGACTTTAAAACACACTAATGAAATATACATGATTACATGCTTCAATGAACTAAAACTTTCATCTGTGATCTTTATTTTGCAACACTCTGAAGTAACATTACAGTCCTTTCAGTGTGCTATGTTATTGATATCCCCTACTTTACCCTGGGAATCCTTTATTGCCATTGAGCATATGAAAGTTGAGACATGTGCATAGCTCCTCCCCATTGAACTCATCAGTGGGGAGGAGCTATGTACCAGGGACACTTGGCAAAGATTTTCATGAGTCTGTTGGATGTAACAGCTCCGTAAGGAAACTTCACAGTTTACCTTCCCTATTTTTTTTTTTTTTACCATTTGTAAACTAAGGCTCAGTGATGTAAAACATAATACATTCTGTGCTGGGCATAACTGTAGCTTAGGTTTTCATATTCAAGACAAGCAGAGGTATAACTGAAAATATATGAACACTTATTATGCCTCAAGATCCCTTTTTGGTTTAGTTGTGACAATTTCCAAACACCTGACTTGGGGCTAAAGCATCTTTCTATCTGGGTCAGTATTTCTAAGTTGCCTTTAAACTGAATAAACATCTGGTGTTTATATTTAATTGCCTCAATGTGGAACACTGCAATTTAAAAATTACATATATGTAATATAATATTTACACTAAATAATAGTGACTGGCAGTCCATTGGCCAAAGAAGTATTATTTTTCAGATATTCTGCTCTGTGTAATCAGCTGTAGACACTGACCTGGTATTTATCTGGAAAGGCTTGCTGTCAGGGGTTCACAGTGCTGCCTGTGGGTTATCTCCAGACCCTTTACAGATGGCACTTTAGGACAGGGTGAATCACAGGTTGCACTAGAAGTTGCCTTTGAAATTAAACCTGAACTATGTGGAACTGGAACCCTTGTACACAAAGCTCTCTACCATCCAAATCCTGCTGAACTCTTAGGAAATAACAGTTTTCCAGATTCATTCTTTCCACTCATAAGATTCCCCACTGCCCAACTAAAAATTTTCTCCCATTCTGTGGGTTGCCTATTCACTCTGATGGTAGTTTCTTTTGCTGTGCAGAAGCTCTTTAGTTTAATTAGATCTGATTTGTCAATTTTGGCTTTTGTTGCCATTGCTTTTGGTGTTTTAGACATGAAGTCCTTGCCCATGCCTATGTCCTGAATGGTATTGCCTAGGTTTTCTTCTAGGGTTTTTATGGTTTTAGGTCTAACATTTAAGTCTCTAATCCATATTGAATTAATTTTTGTATAAGGTGTAAGGAAGGGATCCATTTTTAGCCTTCTACATATGGCTAGCCACTTTTCCAAGCACCATTTGTTAAATAGGGAATCCTTTCCCCATTTCATGTTTTTCTCAGGTTTGTCAAAGATCAAATGGTTGTAGATGTGTGGTGGTATTATTTCTGAGGGCTGTGTTCTGTTCCATTGGTCTATATCTCTGTTTTGGTACCAGTACCATGCTGTTTTGGTTACTGTAACCTTGTAGTATAGTTGGAAGTCAGGTAGCGTGATGCCTCCAGCTTTGTTCTTTTGACTTAGGATTGTCTTGGCAATGTGGGGTCTTTTTTGGTTCCAGATGAACTTTAAAGTAGTTTTTTCCAATTCTGTGAAGAAAGTCATTGGTAGCTTGATGGGGATGGCATTGAATCTATAAATTACCTTGGGCAATATGGCCATTTTCATGATATTGATTCTTCCTATCCATGAGCATGGAATGTTCTTCCATTTGTTTGTGTCCCCTTTTATTTCATTGAGCAGTGGTTTGTAGTTCTCCTTGAAGAGGTCCTTCACATCCCTTATAAGTTGGATTCCTAGGTATTTTATTCTATTTGAAGCAGTTGTGAATGGGAGTTCATTCGTGATTTGGCTCTCTGTTTGTCTGCTATTGGTGTATAAGAATGCTTATGATTTTTGTACATTAATTTTGTATCCTGATACTTTGCTGAAGTTGCTTATCAGCTTAAGGAGATTTTGGGCTGAGATGATGGGGTTTTCTAAATATACAATCATGTCATCTGCAAACAGGGACAACTTGACTTCCTCTTTTCCTAATTGAATACCCTTTATTTCTTTCTCCTGCCTGATTGCCCTGGCCAGAACTTCCAACACTATGTTGAATAGGAGTGATGAGAGAGGGCATCCCTGTCTTGTGCCAGTTTACAAAGGGAATGCTTCCAGTTTTTGCCCATTCAGTATGATATTGCCTGTGGGTTTGTCATAAATAGCTCTTATTATTTTGAGATATGTTCCATCAGTACTGAATTTATTGAGAGTTTTTAGCATGAAGGGCTGTTGAATTTTGTCAAAGGCCTTTTCTGCATCTATTGAGATAATCATGTGGTTTTTGTCTTTGGTTCTGTTTATATGCTGGATTAGGTTTGTTGATTTGCATATGTTGAACCAGCCTTGCATCTCAGGGATGAAGCCCACTTGATCATGGTGGATAAGGTTTTTGATGTGCTTCTGGATTCAATTTGCCAGGATTTTATTGAGGATTTTTGCATCAATGTTCATCAGGGATATTTGTCTAAAATTCTCTTTCTTTGTTGTATCTCTGCCAGGCTTTGGTACCAGGATGATGTTGGCCTCATAAAAGCAGTTAGGGAGGATTCCCTCTTTTTCTATCAATTGGAATAGTTTCAGAAGCAATGGTACCAGCTCCTCCTCTGGAGTAGAATTCAGCTGTGAATCCATCTGGTCCTGGACTTTTTTTGGTTGGTAAGCTATTAATTATTGCCTGTATTTCAGAGCCTGTTATTGCTCTATTCAGGGATTCAGCTTCTTCCTGGTTTAGTCTTGGGAGAGTGTATGTGTCCAGGTATTTATCCATTTCTTCTAGGTTTTCTAGTTTATTTGGGTAGAAGTGTTTATCGTATTCTCTGATGGTAGTTTGTATTTCTGTGAGGTCGGTGGTGATATCCCCTTTATCATTTTTTATTGCATCTATTTGATTCTTCTCTCTTTTCTTCTTTATTAGTCTTGCTAGCGGTCTATCAATTTTGTTGATCTTTTCAAAAAATCAGCTCCTGGATTCATTGATTTCTTGAAGGGTTTTTTGTGTCTCTATCTCCTTTAGTTCTGCTCTGATGTTAGTTATTTCTTGCCTCCTGCTAGCTTTTGAATGTGTTTGCTCTTGCTTCTCTAGTTCTTTTAATTGTAATGTTAGGGTGTCAATTTTAGATCTTTCCTCCTTTCTCTTTTGGCCATTTACTGCTATAAATTTCCCTCTACACACTGCTTTAAATGTGTACCAGAGATTCTGGTATGTTGTATCTTTGTTCTCATTGGTTTCAAAGAACATCTTTATTTCTGTATTCATTTTGTTATGTACCCAGTAGTCGTTCAGGAGCAGGTTGTTCAGTTTCCATGTAGTTGAGCGGTTTTGAGTGAGGTTCTTAATCCTGAGTTCTAGTTTGATTGCACTGTCTTCTGAGAGACAGTTTGTTATAATTTCTGTTCTTTTACTTCTTCTGAGGAGTGCTTTACTTCCAAGTATGTGGTCAATTTTGGAATAAGTGCGATGTGGTGCTGAGAAGCATGCATATTCTGTTGATTTGGGGTGGAGAGTTCTGTAGATGTCTATTAGGTCTGCTTGGTGCAGAGCTGAGTTCAAGTCCTGGATATCCTTGTTAACTTTCTGTCTTGTTTATCTGTCTAATGTTGACAGTGGGGTATTAAAGTCTCCCATTATTATTGCATGGAAGTCTAAGTCTCTTTGTAAGTCTCTAAGGACTTGCTTTATGAATCTGGGTGCTCCTGTATTGGGTGCATATATATTTAGGATAGTTAGCTCTTCTTGTTGAATTGATCCCTTTACCATTATGTAATGGCCTTCTTTGTCTCTTTTGATCTTTGTTGGTTTAAAGTGTGTTTTATCAGAGACTAGGATTGCAACCCCTGCCTTTTTTTTATTTTCCATTTGCTTGATAGATCTTCCTCCATCCCTTTATTTTGAGCATATGTGTGTCTCTGCACGTGGGATGGGTCTCTTGAATACAGCACACTGATGGATCTTGAATCTTTATCCAATTTGCCAGTCTGTGTCTTTTAATTGGAGCATTTAACCCATTTACATTTAAGGTTAATATTGTTATGTGTTAATTTGATCCTCTCATTATGTTGTTAGCTGGTTATTTTGCTCGTTAGTTGATTCAGTTTCTTCCTAGCATTGATGGTCTTTACATTTTGGCTTGTTTTTTCAGTGTCTGGTACCAGTTGTTCCTTTCCATGTTTAGTTCTTCCTTCAGGAGCTCTTGTAGGGCAGGCCTGGTGGTGACAAAATCTCTCAGGATTTTATTTCTCCTCCACTTATAAAGCTTAGTTTGGCTGGATATGAAATTCTGGGTTGAAAATTCTTTTCTTTAAGAATATTGAATATTGGCCCCCACTCTCTTCTGGCTTATAGAGTTTCTGCCGAGAGATCTGTTAGTCTGATGGGCTTCCCTTTGTGAGTAATCCGACCTTTCTCTCTGGCTGCTCTTAACATTTTTTCCTTCATTTCAATTTTGGTGAATCTGAGAATTACGTGTCTTGAAATTGCTCTTCTCGAGGAGTATCTTTGTGGCGTTCTCTGTATTTCCTGAATTTGAATGTTGGCCTGCCTTGCTACGTTGGGGAAGTTCTCCTGGATAATATCCTGCAGAGTGTTTTCCAACTTGGTTCCATTTTCCCCATCACTTTCAGGTACACCAATCAGATGTAGATTTGGTCTTTTCACATAGTCCCATATTTCTTGGAGGCTTTGTTCGTTTCTTTTTACTCTTGTTTCTTTAAACTTCTCTTCTCACTTCATTTCATTCACTTGATCTTCAATCACTGGTAGCGTTTTTTCCAGTTGATTGAATCGGTTACTGAAGCGTGTGCATTTGTCACGTAGTTCTCATGCCGTGGTTTTCAGCTCTATCAGGTCATTTAAGGACTTCTCTACGTTGGTTATTCTAGTTAGCCATTCATCTAATCTTTTTTCAAGGTTTTTAGCTTCTTTGCGATGGGTTCGAACTTCCTCCTTTAGCTCAGAGAAGTTCGATCGTCTGAAGCCTTCTTCTCTCAGCTCGTCAAAGTCATTCTCCGTCCAGCTTTGTTCCGTTGCTGGTGAGGAGCTGCGTTCCTTTGGAGGGGGAGAGGCACTCTGATTTTTAGAATTTTCAGCTTTTCTGCTCTGTTTTTTCCCCATCTTTGTGGTTTTATCTACCTTTGGTCTTTGATGATGGTGGCATACAGATGGGGTTTTGGTGTGGATGTCCTTTCTGTTTGTTAGTTTTCTGACAGGACCCTCAGCTGCAGGTCTGTTGGAGTTTGCTGGAGGTCACTGCATACCCTGTTTGCCTGGGTATCAGCAGCGGAGACTGCAGAAGAGTGAATATTGCTGAACAGCAAATGTTGCTCCCTGATCATTCCTCTGGAAGCTTCATCTCAGAGGGGTACCCAGCCCTGTGAGGTGTCAGTCTGCCCCTACTAGGGGGTGCCTCCCAGTTAGGCTACTCACGGGTCAGGGATCCACCTGAGGAGGCAGTCTGTCTGTTCTCAGATCTCAAACTCCATGCTGGGAGAAGCACTACTCCCTTAAAAGCTGTCAGGCAGGGACCTTTAAATCTGCAGAGGTTTTCTGCTGCCTTTTGTTTGGCTATGCTCTGTTCCCAGAGGTGGAGTCTACAGAGGCAGGCAGGCCTCCTTAAGCTCCGGTGGGCTTCCCCCAGATCTAGCTTCCCGGCCGCTTTGTTTACCTACTCAAGCCTCAGCAATGGTGGGCACCCCTCTCCCAGCCTTGCTGCTGCCTTGCAGTTAGATCTCAGACTGCTGTGCTAGCAATGAGGGAGGCTCCGTGGACGTGGGACCCTCCGAACCAGGCATGGGATATAATCTCCTGGTGTGCCATTTGCTAAGACGCTTGGAAAAGCATAGTATTAGGGTGGGAGTGACCCAATTTTCCATGTGCTGTGTGTCACGGTCTCCCTTGGCTAGGAAAGGGAATTCCCTTACCCCTTCTACTTCCCAGGTGAGGCAATGCCTTGTCCTGCTTTGGCTCTCACTCAGTGGGCTGCACCCACTCTCCAACATGCCCCAGTGAGATGAACTCGGTACCTCAGTTGGAAATGCAGAAATCACCCGTCTTCTGCATTGCTCATGTTGGAAGCTGTAGCCTGGAGCTGTTCCTATTCAGCCATCTTGGAACCCGATCCCACTGTTTTCATTGATTTTAGTGTCAGACATAGCTTTGGATTCCCAGTTCTGTGTGCTCCTGTCTGGCTCCTGAACCTAGCTGGAGAGGTGAGTCAGTCCCAACTGGTGAAGTACTGAGAGGAAGCTACACAAAAGGCAGCAAGGTATTAATAAATGTACCTCTGACATTTTAACCCCGTCTGATTTTTCCATGGAATGGACAAGTAGTAGCCTCTGTCAGAGCTACCTTGTAAAGGAAAAAAAAGAAACTTGAAGTCATAAACTGTTTATTAGTTAGTGCTGTTATTTTTGTGTTAACTCATTTATATTGATTTGCAAATTATTAATTTATGAACTACTATTTATCAATTCATTGCCTACATGTCAGCAAACAAGTTTTCTTCTTAATAAAGAATCCAGTGGCTGGGCACGGTGGTTCACACCTATAATCTCAGCACATTGGGATGGCAAGGCAGGAGGGTTCCTTGAGGCTAGGAGTTCAAGACCAGCCTGGGCAACGTAGCAAGATTTCATCTCTACAAAAAAATGAAAACATTGGCTGGGCATGGTGGCTCCTTCCTGTAGTCAGGCTACTCAGGAGCCTGAGGTAGGAGGATCGCTTGAACCCAGGAATTTGAGGCTGCAGTGAACTGTGATCCTAACACTGCTCTCCAGCCTGGGTGACAGACCAAGACACCATCTCTTCAAAAAAGGAATCTAGGGGCATCAGTGTGTGCACGCAGCATGGCTTGTGAATGCAGAAGTGCATGTGTGCATAGTTGTGCCCAAGAATGTGTTGATGAAATGATTATACCTTCTCAGAATGAAGATAATTTTTTTTTTTTTTTTTGAGATGGAGTCTCGCTCTGTCACCAGGCAGGAGCGCAGTGGCACTATCTCGGCTTACTGCAACCTCTGCCTCCTGGGTCAAGTGATTCTCTTATTTCAGCCTCCCGAGTAGCTGGGACTACAGGCACACACCACTGCTCCCAGCTAATTTTTTGTATTTTAGTAGAAACGGGGTTTCACCATGTTGGCCAGGATGGTCTCAATCCCCTGACGTGATCTGCCCGCCTCGGCCTCCCAAAGTGCTGAGATTACAGGTGTGAGCCACCGTGCCTGGCCTGAAAGTCATTTTCATAAAGATCTCTCCATGTCTTAGATTTGATTCTTCCTTTAAATATTTTTCTCGTTGACATTTGAAAGCATCTGACCATATATAAAATGAAGAATTTTCATAACTCCATAAAAGAATTATGACATCATCTACTATTTCTGTCTCTTGTCTCATAAATCTAAACCATCCACCTGCTTATTTTTGTATACTGTAACACTGTGTATTCCCTGCATTGAATGCCTTTCTGTTGATATTCTCTGTAAAAATTGTGGGAAGTTTTCTGCACCCTAAATTTTCTGTTATGGGGATTAAATATCCACTATCCAATTTTTTTCCAAGTCTTACAGCAGCAACGGTAAATACCACCCTCACAGCAGCCTGGTGTTTGTCCTGCAATTATGTTTCCATCACCGTACACGAAGCCTCTTTTTCTTCATGGTTATGCCCTACTAGTAAGTTTTTAAAAAATTTTGTAATATGTGTATACAAATACTTATGTGTATATGTGTACACATACAGCTGATATCTAGTGAGATATGTATGCATGAACTAGAGAATTAGCTTGAAATTTTAAGAAAATAAATTGTTTTTTAAAGATAAATCTCATGTTTAAGAAGGGGAATTACAATTCAATCATTTAGGGATGCCTCAGCCTAAACATAATATGGAAAAAGCCATAACCAAAAGTCATGTTAGAGTACTGCTAGGTTA
The DNA here is from genome assembly GCF_009764315.1 of Trachypithecus francoisi. Classification (NCBI taxonomy): domain Eukaryota; kingdom Metazoa; phylum Chordata; class Mammalia; order Primates; family Cercopithecidae; genus Trachypithecus; species Trachypithecus francoisi. The sequence goes on along the minus strand of NW_022681474.1, from coordinate 55,641,575 downwards.
CTCAACCTATCATCACATTTAATTAAAATGTCAGTTTGAACCATGGCCAGTCTATTTTGGTTAATATGTTATTTAAATCAGCTTGTGAAGTCTTCATTTTAAATATAGAACTTGTGTTAATGAACTGGAAAATAACATTCTATTTTTTGGAAGTTGTGTTAAAGCCTAAAGATTTATGACTTTGTAAAAGAAAACCGGCTGGTGATCAGTTGGCATTAGTACATGAGGATGTACTCATATTTGGTAATAGCCTTTTTTTTCTCTAACTAGAGTAAGGGAGTTGAGAACAGGAGGCAGAAACAAGGACACAGATGTATAAAAAATCATAGAACAAAACTGCATTAAATTCTGAGTATGGGTCTGTGATCCGTGGTTCAGTTTGAGAGGTTCATGTGTCCCTTAGAGAACGGACAGGAAAGCCAGGAGGACAGGAGTGTGTTTGGGCCTGTGCCTGTGCTTCCACCACAGAAGTCAGCAGCTCTGCCTTTCTCTTTTTTCCTCTTTATCTAATAATTGTCTCCTCTTCAAATTTGGGAAATGAGTTTAATCAAAGATTTGTTGTGTTTTTTGTTTGTTTTTGAAATGTGGCCTCAGTGTGTTGCCCAGGCTGGTCTTAAACTCCTGGGCTCAAGTGATCCTCCTTCTCAGCCTCCTGAGTAGCTGGGACTACAGGCGTGCACCACCACACCCAGCTAAGTTAATGCTAACGTATAGTTTATCTGCTTCAGTTTTGAAGGGCAGGATGTATGTAGTTCTGTGTGTGTAGAGGGGAGTGTTTGTGTGTGTGTGTGTAGTCCATTGCTGCTACAACAAACCACCATGTCAGGACATAAAACAAATTTATTACACTCCTGTATGTCAGAGTCTGATGTGGATCTCCCTGGGCTAAAATCTAGGTGGTGGAAAGGCTACCTTCATCTCTAGAGGCTCTAGGGGATCTTTTTTCTGGCCTTTTCCACACTCTGGAGTCTGCCTGCGTTTTTTGGCTTTGGGCTCTTCTCCACTCTCACCATTAGCAACCTTGCATCCCATAGGCCCTTCTTCTATGGCCACATGTCTCTGTGGCTCTTTCCTTCCCCCTTCCTTCCACTGTTAAGGACTCATGTGCTTACTTATTCCTGAATGGAGATGCCGTCATCATCCACATGAGGCCACTGTGCTAATCCATACAGGCTGCTACAAGGAAATGCACTAGACCAGGCAGCTTATAAACAACAGAACTTTGTTTCTCACAGTCCTGGAGGCTCTGAAGTGCAAGATCAAGGTGCCTGCAGTTTTGGTGTCTGGAGAAGATCTGCTTTCTCCTGGAGGCTTCCTTCTTGCTGTGTCTTCACATGATGAGAGGAGCAAACAAGCTCCCTTGTGCCTTTAATAAGGGTACTAATCCCAGTCATGAGGGCAGAGTCTCCTGTAAGGCTTAACCTCCTAATACCATCACCTTGAGGGTTAGGATTTTAGCACATGAACATTGATGGAACACAATGTTCATTCCATAGCACCAGGGTAGTCTCCTCATGTCAAGGTCTTTACCTTAATCACATGCATGATGTACCGTTTTCATGTAAGGTTCTAGGAATCTGTGGACATCTTTAGGGGGCCATTATTTTGCTGACCACATTATACATATATTTTAATATTCTAGACTCGTATGAAAACAATGCCACTTCTATTGCTTTATATGTGTATGTGTGTGTGTGTTAAATTCATTTTCAAAAAAGTCATAGACAAAAATATACCCATTTTGTTTCAAAAAAGTTTTTTACTATTTTACTTCATACTGCCAACTCCTTTTTCTGAAACTGCTTCAATCCTGGAATTCTTTTTTGCTATTAGTTTTATTTTATTGAAATATTCATGAATGAGCATAGACTTGTATATGGATTTAAAATTCACAGTAATGTTCTCATGAATTCATCTGTGAATAACATTTTATAGACAAAATGTCTGCACTAGGATCAGGACAAGAGGAAGAGGTATAATTCCCTTGTTCTAAGGTACTGCCATTCATTGTTATTATTTTAAAATACGAGTGTTGACTGATGTTAAAACACAAAAAGGGGCCAGGAGTGGTGGCTCCCGCCTGTAATCCCAACACTTTGGGAGGCCGAGGCGAGTGGATCACCTGAGGTCAGGAGTTTGAGACCAGCATGGCCAAGATGGTGAAACCTCATCTCTACTAAAAATACAAAAATTAGCTGGGCGTCTGTTATGCACCTGTAATTTTAGCTACCCGGGAGGCTGAGTCAGGAGAATCGCTGGAACCTAGGAGGCGGAGGCTGCTGTGAGCCGAGATCATAGCAGTGCACTCCAGCCTGGGTGACAGAAAGAACAAGACTCTGTTCTTCCCCCCCCCCACCCAAACACACACACACACACACACATACACACACACACACACACACACACACAAAGGGATAATTGGCCAGGCACAGTGGCTCACGCCTGTAATCCCAACACTTTGGGAGGCTGAGGTGGGTGGATCACCTGAGGCCGGGAGTTCGAGACCAGCCTGACCAACATGGAGAAACCCTGTCTCTATTAAAAATACAAAAATTAGCAGGGCATGTTGGCCCATGCCTGTAATCCCAGCTACTCGGGAGGCTGAGACAGGAGAATCGCTTGAACCTGGGAGGTGGAGGTTGCTGTGAGCCGAGATTGCACCATTGCACTCCAGCCTGGGCAACAAGAGTGAAACTCTGTCTCAAAGAGAAAAGAAAAAAAAAAAAAAAGAGCAGATTTATAATTGGGCAGTGGAATTGAAAATCATTTTAACAAATATCCAAAATACCTAAGGAACTTGTATAAATGAATAGGAAAAAAAAAGAAGAGAAAAACATCAAGAAGCCCCCAAAAAAGCAGATTTATAGAGGGGCAATGGATTTGAGTAGACGTTTAGCCAAAGAAGACATCCAACTGGTGAAAAGGCATATGGAAAGGTGCTCAACATCACTGATTATCAGGAAAATGAAAATCAAAACTGCCACAAGTGGCTTAGACCATAGCGGCGTGCATGAAAGTTTTCAGGCCTCCAGTTGGGAGTGGCTGAGGAGAGTGGGGAGCTTTTGTCTGTAGTTGGAAGAGTGGAGTCTCAACAAGAACCAGTGTATGCTGGACATGTGTGGGCCCTGGAGTGTGCATGGCTGGATGCCTTGTCTACCTGTGCCTTAGGGAGTGACACCATTGTGCTGTGGTCGGTCAGAGGGGCAGGTGGCTTTCACAGGGAGTGAGAAGTGGCGGGGGTTGGTTTGTTTGCCTGTGGATGATAGCAAAAGTGGGTTGGCTTCCCAAGAACTTTTTCCAGTGGCCTGTTTTACTGCAGTTCTAGACCCAGACTGGGGTCCCAAGGCATCTTGGCAGCCCACAGCTTCTTAGTAAGTGCATGTTCAGTTGGATCCCCAGCTCATCCTGGGTCATCCCCACCTTCTGCCTCCTGGGCCATAGCTCGGTTCTGCACTGAGCCGTCATCCTGTGGTGAGCAAGACCCCATTCTTGGGCTTCAGTGTCTTTCCCTGCAGCATGCAATCAAGATGGTCGCTGGAAGGGGCCAAGGAGCCACATCTCACAGTGCCTGCTGCCTGAACAAGGACCAGAGGCTTGTGGAACACATGGCTCTCAGGTTTCTCCTATTTGATGACTCATCAGCTGCCCCCACATGGCTTTCTAGCTCACAGCAGATCTAACCTCCTCTGAGCAGTGAAGATGGGATGTTTTATGGTCATTTTCCCTGGTGTGCAGAGCCCAAGTGGAGTTCTTCAGCACACCCTAGTCCATCCCCTCACTAACCCCCCTGGAGGGATAGCCTGTTAGTCACTGTTGGGTGTGTGTGTGTGTGTGTGTGTGTGTGTGTGTTCATCACTTGTTGCTTGGGGGTGGGAAGAGACAACAAAAGCCTACAGAGTCTATTGTTCTCAGTTCATCTCCCATCCTAGTCCAATTATGGCCTAACATCCTTAGCTACCAATGGCAGAGGAGACTGCGCATTTGTGCTCATGTGGCCTTGGATGTTGGCAGATTCAGATTGGTGTCCCAGGCATCTGTGCCTGTAACTGCAGTTTCAGCAGGCTCAGGACCAGGCTAAAGGGCCTCCAAGCTTCCTCCAGTTTCCTGGTGCATGCATGTGCAATATACTTCCCTGGCCTGGGGCTTTCCTGCCTCTTCTTGCCAGTTGGATCAGAACTAGCTTATTAACCAGTGTTTTCTGAGCTTTAATAGAACTGGCTCCAACCAATTGGAGACTTGAAAAGGGCTACATGATAGTTATAGATTTTTAAAGATATTATTTTAGAGTGATTTTGAGTGTACAGCAAAATGGGGTGCAGAGTCCAGAGATCTCATATGCCCTCAATTCCTGTACACTCTTGGGTCACTCCACGAACAACCTCCTACACCAGAGACACTTTGAAACATTAGAAAATATATTTGAGCATCCAGAAATTTATAAACTAGGCAGCCCCAGACTGCAAGCAGCTCAGAGGTCCTACAGAGAGGCTTAGGGATGGTGGGGGGAGAATTTTATATGGTGAATGTGGAAGAAAAATGAAATACTTGATTGGTTAAAATGGAGCAGTGGCCTCATTTGCAACATTACAGTGGAAAGTCTCTAGTTAGATGTTAGTTGGTGGTTTCTGATTGGTTAAGCTTAAGTTTCCTTTTATTATTTACACTGAGTCAAGTTTTGGTTTGTTTAAGGAGGAATTGAGTGTACTGCAGCCACCTCAGCTTCATGGCCACCTGTTTGGTTATTTTTAATAGAGAAGATCCGTTTAGAACTCTGTTGTCCTGGCTAGAGTGCAGTGGTGTGGTCACGGCTCACTGCAGCCACAACCTTCCAGGCTCAGGTGATCCTCCCACCTCAGTGCTCCCCACCCTGAGTAACTGGGACTACAGGCACGTGCCACCACACCACCATGCTAGGCTAATTGTATTTGTTTGAGAGATGGAGTTTCCCTAAGTTGCTTCGGCTTCTTTTGAACTCTTAGACTCAAATAATCTGCCTGCATTGGTCTCCCCAAGTGCCGGAATTACAGGCCATCTAAATCTTTTATCTCAGATTTGCCTTGTGACAAAAGGAGGGGTACTCTTTCTGACATAATGAGCAGAGAAAGGGGAGGTGGGTGCATCCTCTGCATATGCTTTCCTCGGGTGATGGGAATATGGTCGGCTCTTGCCTAATGGGATATATTTTCTCCTTGAATGATTTGGCAAGACGTCAGATGAGAGAAGTTGAATAAACGTTAGAAGAACATAGATAGATTATACATGTTGGGTTTCTGAAGAAATTATGTCACCGGAGAAACAAAACTTTTATTGCTTTCTGGAAACATTTAGCGCCAATTTTTTATGTAAGTAAATTGAATGTATGATGATATCTCTGACCACTTTTTGATATTTTTTTCTGGTTCAGCTGAGTGGTGTCAATGAGTAAACACAAAATGGGACTCATCCAGGGATGAGATTTTGCCACAGAAAGGATGAGCAGCAAGTCAGGGAGCTTAAGCTAATTATGAGAAAGTGACTATCTAAAATTGCTTAGGTAGAAGGAGACAGATTAGATTTTTTCGTGTTTGGTATTTGGGGTAAAAGTGGTGTGGGTGTGTACATGAGATGTGTTGTTTATTCTCTCTCTTTTTTTCTTTTCTTTTCTTTTTTTTTTTTTTTGAGAGAGAGTGTCGCTCTATCACCCAGGCTGGAGCACTGTGGCACTATCGTGGCTCACTGCAACCTCTGCCTCCTGGGTTCAAGCGATTCTCCTGCCTCAGCCTCCCAAGTAGCTGGGATTATAGGTGCCCACCACCACGCCTGGCTAATTTTTTTGTTTTTTCTTTTTTAGTAGAGATGAGGTTTCACTATGTAGGTGAAGCTGGTCTCGAACTCCTGACCTCAAATGATCTGCCCGCCTTGGCCCCCAAAAGTGCTGGGATTACAAGTGTGAGCCACAATGTCCGGCCTGTTTATTCTCTTAAGAGAGAAAATGAGGGGATTATGGACTGTAGTTCTGGACAAGGTGGAAAACTCTTAAAGTGGAAGTACTGGGGCAAGTGCTCTGACAGGCTAGGATGGTGCAGTCAGTCCCTTCACCCAGAAATCAGTAGACTATTCGCAGTTCAGACTCAAACCCTGTGAAAAACAGGTGGTGGAAAGGAAGTCCCTCGCAGCAACTGGCACCATAATCAAGACAGAATGTTTTCAGAATAAATGGAGTTACCTGCTTTCAGCCCCAGGTGGTAGCTATTGTCTGCCCTGATGATATATGATAATTTGTGATCCTGTTGTCTTAAAATGTGGTCACTCATCTCCAGTAGAATTAAGTCCACAGTGAAGTTGTCCCCCCATCCCCAAGGAGTTAAACATATATGAATGAACTGAAGTGATAACAACTACTGCTGCCTGGGATCATGAGAGACCTGAAATGAACTGATAGGAAGTGAAAGATGGCTGAGATAATGAGAATAGAGCCATCTGCAGAGGATCATAAAACCAGCAAAGACAAGGTCTTGTGTAAGTTGCCTTCAGAAGCTTTGTCCATGAGAACTCTAAGGACTTCTCCAGATCTGTTGGCTACTGCTGTGATCTCTGCCCAAAAGGAGCCTCTGACCAGCATCCAAAGGGCTTCTGGACTCACTGGACTCTTCTGGAGATTCACTGGTCTCCCGAGCCATGGCTGTGGTTTTTTACTCCCTTTGTCACTCCTGTGTGTAGAATGATAATTGTATAATTGATAGTGTGAAGACCTCTTGATAAATGGTAAATCTGAGCATCTGTATTTGGCTGATGTGTCATTGTGAAACCTCACAGCTTCAGTCAGTGTCAGCACAGCTAGGGAGCTTTTGTGCCTAATGCACATGTCAGTGGGCATAGTCTACAAGCACCTAATAACTCAGGTACCTTAACAGTCACTAATGAGTGTGTCTCCAAGGTACAGTCCAATACACATGAGTGACCTGACTCAAGGTAACTATATGTCCAATCCAGGGTCATAGTGAGTGGACATCTGCCAACCAGAGGTCATTCCCCTGCCTGCCATTGAGCAGTTCAGAAGTGACTGGTGTAAGCAGACATGAGTGAGCTTGCTCAATTCACTATTTGCCTCTTTGGAGGGGATCATACCCAGGATCTAGGTCATTGTGCCTTATTGGAGTCCTACACATTTCACTTGCAAATTATATTTGAAAATTAAATGACCATGTTGCAAGTCATTCACAAGACATTTTTAAAAATTGCATTCCAGAACCCATATTAACATCCAGTGACCTGTAGAAAGCAGTAGGGAAATGTATTAGGCAAAAAGTTCTGGCAAAGACCAGTCTGATACTGGCCTGATTATCCAACCTCAGGAATTGGCCACATCAACTCGAAGAGCGAAGAAAAATAAAAAGTACCAGATTTATTACTCAAGACATTAGGAACTATCCATTTAGATAGACGATTTTAGCTAACAAAATATTACAACGTCATCCTGAAGAATATGTCCCTCTTCCAGAGAACCTAAGAGGTTATCATGACCCCTGGAAAGCCCTACCAGCAATAACAGTGCAAGTGGCATAGGTGCATGAGTGCAGAAATACAATCTCTACTGAAAGTAAGTTTCATACTAGGCAAGAATTACAGGATATACATAGAACCTTTGGTCACAAAGTCAAATCAGATGTACAAATTTAATATGGTTTAGGAGTTAATGGTGGTTAAATTCATCATGCTTACGGGAAGTGAAGTAGGACAAATGACTGGAATTGCAAATAACTCCAGGATTAATGATGAATTAATTGCTAGAGCAGAAAATATCCAAGACCTTCCTGACTTATGATGGGGATGGGTAAAGAACTCGAATGAGTCGATACCCAAACATGATTCCCAGGTTTACCTAAACTAAACAATGGAAGACTGTAAAAGATGCCATTAAGATATCTTAAGAATATGGAAGATTATTATTCGCTTCTCATGGGACAGGACTTTATAGGGCACCTGAAAAAATTCTCATGAAAAATCACTTTTACAAAATGTTATGATATCCAAGATGAAACCAATGAGTCACAACATTCACATAATACACTGTGCAACCCTGATCTCCTGACTGTCATAAAAGGTTTCTTACCTCTAAACCAAAGGTTCATTTTATAATTTAATTTTTCTCATTTTTTCTGTTCTCTTAGCTTAAGAAAAGATCATTACAAACTTCTGTATGTTTTTCATATATGCTTACAAAGGATTGTAAAATTTTATTGTGATTATTCTTGCTTTAAGCTGAAATTTCCCTAATCTTTCTTTAGACATTGTGGCACAGCATGCTAGTTCCTTTCCATATCCAATTGTTTTCTGTAATGAATACAGAAATACAGGCACTATTTTGTAACTTTAAGTAGACATCATCTCAAGTCTACAAGAATTGTCCAAAATGGTATCTAATGACATTTCCAGGTCTTCAGACACTATTAACACAGATTGTAACCTCTAGATCCTGAAGATTTTATTAGATATTGGTTACTGAAACTGAGCTTTCTTGAATTCTTTTTCCTTCCGCTATGGTTTCCCACATTTCAACATATCACCGATTTTTGTCCTCAAATATTACTTAAATATTTTCCACAGAATTAAATTAAATATGAATCATCCTTCCTTCTCTGATTTTTGAAATGACCCTTTGCTTCCTATGATACTTATTCTTCTGGTCTGTTTTGTAGTTATATGTTAGAGTTTGTAAATATTCACACATTTTGCAATTGCATATAATTTTCTTATTAATAATTTTTTCCTCTTCCTCTAAAGTTGCTGTTATTTCTTTTAACTTTTTGTGGAAAAAATTAAACCCATCTTTCACTTTGTTGATATGCTTATTTGTAATTGAACTCCTTGATTTTTGCTCAAATTGCTTTTCAAGTTGCCCACTTTTAGGGAAGACATTATTTGGGTTTTGTTTAGTGTATCAGGCTTTTTTTTTAGTTAGTTGTATCAAGAAGTGTAGACTTTTCTGTACGTAATGTCCTTTTTTCCACAGTAGTTTTTTTTTTTTTTTTAAGTCTGTTAAAATAAAAGTCATCAAAAGATCTTTTCCTAAACCTTTCCTCTACCAGAAATATCCCTAGAGTCACATGGTCCTTTCTCCCTTCTTGCTTTTGTAGGCATACAAAGCTAATCTGTCCCTGATCGGATTGCATGCACGTGTGCCTTTTGGGGCCCTTGTGCATTCGTTCTTCTTTCTCTTCTAACCTCAAAAATGGGTTTTCTGTGTTGGCTGTCTCCCTTTAACATGGAAGTATACTCACGCTTTTGTTGAATCTTGGAATAAATGGCTTTCTTTACTGCGTATCTCCCTTTATTACTACATCTCCCTTCTCAGCCAAGTACTTGGGAAGAGAAGCCCTGAGTTTATGTCATTGTTGTCTCACCTCCAGTTCACTACCCAGTGCCTGACACCCAGCTCACTCACACACACAAGACCAATCACTAAGTTGCCATAGCTGATTTGTAGCTTTCCTGCCCCCTTGGCAAAATTTGACTCTGTGCATTGGGATAATACATGCTGAGTACCTATTGAACAGGCACTGTGCTAGGTGCTGCTGTTATAGAAATGAAAAGAAGGCATCATCTCCTTTCTAACAACTCACAGGAGCAGCCATTCCTGATTCGTACGCAGGTCTCTTGACTCCCAGTGCTCACTTTTGCAGGCTTCACTTAATGCCGTGTAAATCGCCCTATTCTCCAGATCTTCTTTCTTCCCACTTCTCCTTACTGTACACAACTTCTCAAGCCAATCACCTCCACACCCATGGCTTCAGTTGCTTCCTCCATTCTCTGAGAACAATAGAATTTTAAATGTTTTGTTTCATGTATTAGCTTTATTTTATACAAGATGCCTCATTTGCTGTAACCATAGATTCAAAGTTGCTCAGTGAAAGTAATAAATGAAAAATGGTGATATTGTTAGCATGTAAATTTTAGGAAATTTCCCCAGTTACTCTTGATGGCTTGATTTAGTATGTGTGTTACTTTTGAAAACATGTTGGGATGTCACAAATGGACTTAGACTACAGAAATTTATATTCAACTTTTTTTTTTTTTTGAGATTAAGTCTCACTCTGTCACCCGGGCTGGAGTGCAGTGGTGGATCTCTGCTCATTCCAACCTTCAACTCCCAAATTCAAGTGATTTTCCTGCCTCAACCTCCCAAGGCACCCACCACCACACCCAACTGATTTTTGTACTTTTTTAGTAGATGGGGTTTCACCATGTTGGCTGGGCTGGTATCCAACTACTGACCTCAAATGATCCACCCACCTCAGCCTCCCAAAGTGCTGGGATTACAGGCGTGAGGCACCGCGCCCAGCCTATATTCACTTTTGATCAGAGGGTTCCATTTTAATGTGACACTGAGAGTAAAAAACTATCTTTTCCTCCTTACCCATTTCTCCTCCTACATTCTCTGCCAGGAGGAAGGCACCACTACGTACCGAGTCTTCACCAGCAGAACCTGAGCAGGTCTGTTTTTCCTCTGCTTCCCCTTTTCTTTCACATCTCATGACCAAGCACTTCCTATTCTGTCTCCCAAATGATCACAGACTTTTTCCTCCACTTTTGTCACTGCCACTGCCCTTAGCATTACTCTGCCTTTAGATAAAGTCTCTTAATTGGTCTGGTAGCTTCCTTCAGTTCTTCCTTATTATACAGATCGCTACACACACAAGTCACAGAGACTTTTCACCTTTTTATGGTTCAATGACTGAAATTCCCAGAATAAAATTAAAACCACCCCAGCATCAAATTTGAGGTCAAATAGAGGTGGATTTGCATCCCAGGTTCATATGCTGTCCAGCAGTGTGGTCTCAGAAAACGGAACTCCTTAAGCCTTTGTTTGTGTATTTGCCTACACTCATTGAGAGTTGGGACTATTTCACACATACAGTGCCTGGCATGTAGAAGGGACTTAATCAATGTTGAATGAAGGGGAGGCATTTTAAAATCCATATTAAAAAAATGTTCTTCTGTCTGGGAGTGGTGGCTCATGCCTGTAATCCCAGCACTTTGGGAGGCCAAGGCAGCTGGATCACCTGAGGTCAGGAGTTCAATATCAGCCTGACCAACATGGTGAAACCCATCTCTACTAAAAATACAGACGTTAGCTGAGCATGGTGGCGGGCTCCTGTAATCCCAGCTACTTGGGAAGCTGAGGCACTTGAATGAGAATCACTTGAGCCCGGGAGGCAGAAATTGCAGTGAGCCAGGATTGCGTCACTGCCTGCGCAACAGAGTGAGACTCTGTCTAAAAAAAAAAAAATGTTGTTTTAAAAATATACTAATCTGGCTGGGCGCGGTGGCTCATGCCTGTAGTCCCAGCACTTTGGGAGGCTGAGGTGGGCAGATCTCCTGAGGACTGGAGTTTGAGACCAGCCTGACCAACATGGAGAAACCCTGTCTCTACTAAAAATGCAAAATTAGCCGGGCATGGTGGCATATGCCTGTAATCCCAGTTACTTGGGAGGCTGAGGCAGGAGAATCACTTGAGCCCACGAGGCGGAGGTTGTGATGATCCAAGATTGCTCCATTGCACTCCAGCCTGTGCAACAAGAGTGAAACTCCGTTACAAAAAAAAAAAAAAAATTATGTTCAGCAAGGTTGAAGCATAAAAGGTTAATAGCCAGAATCATTTATCAATTGTATTCTATACATCTGCAAGATATAATCTGAAAATGAAACTAGAGAAACAATTTCATTGGGCAACAAGAGCAAAACTTCATCTCAAAAAATAATAATAATCTACAATGCCACTTCCTGTCCAAGCTTGACTCCTACCCGTACTTTCTGATATGGTTTGGCCATGTCCCCACCCAAATCTCATCATGAATTGTAATCCCCATAATCCTCATGTGTTGAGGGAGGGGCTTGGGGGGAGGTGATTGGATCATTGGGGCAGTTTTCCTGATGCTGTTCTTGTGATATTCAGTGAGTCCTCATGAGATCTTAACAGTGTTTTGGTTTGTTTTTTTTGGGATGGAGTCTTGCTCTGTTGCCCAGGCTGGAGTGCCATGGCATGATCTTGGCTGACTGCAGCCTCTGCCTCCTGGGTTCCAGTGATTCTTCTGCCTCAGCTTCCTGAGTAGCTGGGAATACAAGCATGCATCACCACACCCAGCTAATTTTAGTATTTTTAGTAGAGATGGGATTTCACTACGTTAGCTAGGCTGGTCTCGAACTCCTGACCTCAGTTGATCCACCTGCCTTGGCCTCCCAAAGTGCTAGGGTTACAGGTGTGAGCCACCGTACGCAGCTGAGATCTGATGGTTTTATACATGTTTGACAGTTGCTCCTTCACATGTTCACATTCGGTGCAGTCACCATGTTAGTCAGACCTGGTTCCCCTTCTGCCATGATTGTAAGTTTCCTGAGCCCCTCCAGCCATGTGAAACTGTGAGTCAATTAAACCTCTTGCCTTTATAAATTACCCAGCCTCAGGTATTTCTTTATATCAGTGTGAAAACAGACTGATATAATTTCTGATAATCATGCTTGAGAAATTGGGGAATTCAGACTACCTGTGATCAAATTGTGGCCCCACCCTTAGCAGTCATGTGACCTTGGGGAGGTTTCCTTTTCCATCTCAACTCCTTCATAAAATGAGATTGTTTCTGAGGGTTAAATGAGCATAACAGTGGGGACACTGTGAGGCACACACTACTTGCCACATGTCAAATATTCATCTTTATTGAATTAGGACTGTGGTAACCCACTTTATGGCTCTCGATTTTGTATGACAAAATCATGCTTAGTGCTTTGTTAGTAAAAGAAAGAAAATCTGAAAGTACTTGCCATGGAAGGAGGAAATAGCGGGGAGAAAACAGAGTTGTTAAGTTTTAGCCTTTCAAAGCTTGGAGGGACATGTTAGGTTTCTATTTTATGGAGAAGGAGGTGGAGGCAGGATGGGTCCTAAGGTGTCATTCAAGACACACAGCCATAACTCTTTATTGAGAGTAAGCTAGGGCCCCAGGGATTGCTGTGGTCAAGTTGTATACAAAAATGACCACTCATTGGAAGACAGGGGAGGAGTGTTTTGTTACAAAAGCAGTCAGCAATTCAGGTGTATCTACATTCAGACAGCAAATAAAAGTTGTTCAACTTGGTTGCTAATGGGACCCACTCTACTGAGGCTTTGTGTAGAACTCATAGAGGAAGATGGCTTCAAGTAACGAACTACCCTGTGCTTTTCTTAGGACTAAAAAGCTCAGGAAGCTGGTGATGAATGAAAACCTTAGTCCACCTGGCACTGCAGGAGGGGCCAGGAGAGCAGCAGCATCATAAGCCACAGGGCGGGGCAGCCCAGGCAGGGGCATTCTGAGCTGTTGGGGAGGGGCGGCAACCAGGGTGGGGCACTGTGAGCTGTCAGGGAGGGCATTGTGAAGTGTGGGGTGGGGCATTGTGTGCCACATGCCTGTGCTCCCACCTAGGCCAGTGGGCTTCAGTCTGTAGGTGACTACAGAAGGAGGAAGAGCTCCCTCTGTTCTCTCTTCAGGCAGTTGTGTCTCTCAGCGCTTGTTGGGTTCACAACCTATTGAATAAGCCGGCAGGTCTTCACCCTCCCAGACAAGTCAGCTCAAGGGATTCAGCAGGGCACGGGCCTTGGCCCGCAGCCCCAGCCGGGGCCAGGACCAGGCTGTGAGGTAGTCAGGCGAGCAGCGGGCAAGACCATCTCTGCAAGTGCAGCATAGCCTCAGCCTAGGGCAGCAGGAGTGCGTGGCTAAAGTTGTGAGCAGAGGCACAGGTCGTGGCAGACAGGAGTAGAGGTGCCCCATGGGGAACATACTGACCTGTTGTGTGTGTCCCAAGGACAGCTCCGAGTTTGACCAGCCGCAGGGGTCAGTGTGTCCCTCTGAGTCTGACATCTATGAGGCAGCAGCTGGGGACGGGATGGCAGGAGCGCCTATGGCTGCTGCTGTGCAGCCTGCTGAGGTGACTGTTGAGGTTGGTGAGGACCTCCACATGCACCACGTCCATGACCGGGAGATGCCTGAAGGTAAGGAGGTGATGGGTGCCATCTGCCCTCGGCTTGCCTCTGGCTGCTGCTGTCCCCAAGGTCCCCTGGGAGGCATTGCCCACTTTGAGTTCCTTTCTGCCTGTAGCCAGCTTACCCAGGGCTGGCCAGGAACAAAAGCTGGCTTTGCCTTGCATTCCCACCCCTTAGTCTTTCCCCACCGAGTCCAGTCAGTTTCTTTTCGCCTCCCCTCCCAATCGCCCAGTTCTTGCTCTCTCGTCTCATTCTCCCAGGCTGCCATGGGACCATTTATTTATGGCTCTTCCTGTTGAATAAGCAGCAGTCAAATAAATGAGTTGATAAATTTTTATAAATGATTACATCTTTTTTCTTTTCTCCCTCTATACATATAGCTTTGGAGTTTAACCCTTCTGCCAATCCAGAGGCAAGCACAATATTCCATGGGAACTGTCAAACAGATGGTGAGACAACATTGTCTGTGTCTCTGTGTATCATCCTGTGGGACTTTGTTGAGGCTTCTTTGGACTATTCGCTTCCTTTTCTCAATAAAAACTCAAATATCCCAACTTTCCAGCAGCCATCTTATTTTTTCTTTGTACCTGTCCAGATGGTACCTAAGTGAAGGAACCAGCTAAGTGCCTAATTGTTTCCTTTGTTAAAGTAGCTAAATCTCAGGACAGTTCATATTCAGATATTTGGGGATTTCTTATTTAAAATCAGAATGGAGGTTGCCATGCGAGAGGCTGTATGGCATTCTTAATGGGCTGCTTTAAATCACCTTGATAGAAGCTGCTTAGTTTCTTCTAACTGTAATTTGAACACAGGAGGAGGAAATAAAAGGAGGGTGCTTAAAATAATTGTGAAAGGTGTGAAACGTCACGGCCAGGACTGCAGAAAAATGGTTGTGTTGGGGTAGGGGGTGGTTTGTCAAAGGAGTTTACCCATGAGGCTCTGATGACTTTAAAATTCTTACTTTAACACAAAATGTGTCTCCAGATTTATTCTGGTGACTTAACAGACTTTATTTACCTCCTTATTCTACAAGAGAGGTGGGGATTGGTTCATGGTCAAAACTATCAAGACATGAAACGTCAGTGTAGACTTCTAATATGTAATGTAAAGATTGCAGGTTAAAGTCTCCGACCTTCCCTGTAAGAGTGTTTGTTGCTGTGGCTCCCTCTTTGTCCTTTCCCCTCCTGACAATAGCATCTTGTTCAAAGATAGGAAAGTCCGAGTTTTGGCCAGGTATGGTGGCTCACTCCTGCAATCCCAGCACTTTGGGAGGCCAAGGCGGACGGATCACCTGAGGTCAGGAGTTTGAGACCAGCCTGGCCAACATGGTGAAACCCCATCTCTACTAAAAAAATACAAAAATTAGCTGGGTGTGGTGGTGCATGCCTGTAGTTCCTCCTACTCATGAGGCTGAGGCAGGGGAATTGCTTGAACCCGGGAGGCAGAGGTTGCAGTGAGCAGAGATCGCACCAACGCACTCCAGCCTGGGTGACAGAGCGAGACACCGTCTCAGAAAAAAAAAAAAAGGAAGAAAGTTGGAGATTTTTAAGTCTCTACATTGCTGGGAGAGGTGGGGGATGGAGGGGGTGGAAAAGAGAAAACAATTAGTTGGCTTGCCTCTAAAATCTTGCAAAGAGATGAATCTAAGTAAAAGTAATTCTGGGTAATAATATGATTCCTGAATAAAAACTAAAATGTTCAAAATAGAAAGCATTGCATCATAAAGATATGAAATCCAGTTGGCTTATTTTTTTCATTTAAATGCCAGAGATTTCATTACTGTAGAGGAAATGTCTTGTAGCTCTTCTATTTAAACTTCGGTTGGGCTCTTAATTTTTTAAGAGGTAGGATAATTATGACACCTGATGAGTGTGACTTTGTGACTTATAAGTACTGTCCTCACTTTTCAAGATATTTAAGGATTGCTTTAGAATAAACCAATATGTGAATTCATTGATTATACCTTTATACACAAAGCATGTAAGTACTTGTGTAAACTTATACTCTGTTCAGTGATGTAAGGAAAGCCTCTGAGTGATGTTACACACCAGTTAGTAGATGGGTAGTGTTGGATGAGAGCCCCCAAATGACTCTTTATTGTCATTCTTTAGGATTACAACACAGTTTATGTGTGTCTCACTTGGCCCTTTCCAATACAAATAAGGTCTATGTATCTCCCTATGTATTGCTAATGAAGAAATGAAGACTTACAGATATCACATGACTGTGGAAGACAGCTGCTCAACAAAATTGAGGTTCTGTGTCCTCAGAATGACATGAAAGTGACAGATATGCTGAATTTACTTTTAAAAATTAAAAAAACCTCTAGAATACATCTTATATTTTGCCTATAAGATAGACCTGTCTTTTAAAACTTACTGATATCTTGATTTATTTTATGCAAAGTTGATTTTACACAACTCAAAGCCGACATTTATCTGTTCATTTTTTTTTTTTTTAAATAAAGGAGGGTGTCACTATGTTACACATGCTGGCCTCAAATTCCTGACCTGGGTTCAAGTGATTTTCCCATCTCAGCCTCCTGAGTAGCTGGGACTATAAGCATGTGCGGTCTTGCCTGGCTCTATCTTATGTCTATACATTCATTTCGATGGATAAGAATACAAATAGATGTAGTGAAATAGCCTAAATGCAGCAGTTGAATAAACGAATTGATAAATTTTTATAAATGATTACCTCTTTTTTTCTTTTCTCCCTCTATACATATAGCTTTGGAGTTTAACCCTCCTGCCAATCCAGAGGCAAGCACAATATTCCAGAGGAACTCTCAAACAGATGGTGAGAGTTTGGTTGTTTTTTCCACCAAGAGAAACAGTACAAACTCTTGTTTGATCAGGTGTAATATAGGAGGTATTTAGAAAAACTCATATTGGTTTAAATTTTTCAACTGTTCACATATTCACTTGTCTTATTTTAACATGTGATATACTTTCCTTTCGTTGTTATTGTTTTAATGAAAACATGTAAACTTTTTGTTTATGCATTTTGTTATGCATTTTGCCATCTTTTTATCAACACAATTAATTTGTCATGTGATGGAGGAGTCATGGATTTCTCTTTATTCATAATTCTTGGTCCCTTTTCCCTTGCTCCAAAGAGTACGTTTTAAAGATGAATGATAGAACTTAGGCTTCAGCTTGGTTTTCATTTAAACAAATTAAAAAACATAGCTGTTTATCATCGGGGATTGAATCTGTGATTTGGGCCTCCTCTCACACAGTCCTCTGACCACATTCATTTACCACATCCAAGTTCATGCTACTCAAAACTTTAAGTTATTAACCTTTTCATTTGATGTAATGTCAATTTAAACATGCCCTACTCCTGCTTATTTTCCTTAATATTATGCTAAATCCTCATTTATTTGCTAAAAAACCATACACAGCCAAGTTTCCAGTTGACTTAAACAGCAAGAATACAAGTGAGGGTTCTATAATAATATGTGAAGTAATGCAATACAGTGAAACATGGGAGTTTGTAACCTTTGTTTTTATAGTTTGGGTAGACTTTGCCAATTGTGAATCAGTTATTTCTGGTTAGAATTTGTGTTCTTTTTTTACATTACTGTAAAGAGATACCTAAGGCTGGGTAATTTATAACAAAAAGAGGTTTAATCGGCTCATAGATCTTCAGGCTGTACAAACATGGCTTCAACATCTGCTGCTGGTAAAGGCCTCAGCAAGCTTACAATCATGATAGAAGGCAAAGGGGAAGCAAGTGGTTCCACATGGTGAAAGTGGGAGGAGAGAGGGGAGGGGGAAGGTAGCACACTGTTTTTTTTTTTTTTCTTTTTCTTTTTTTTATGGAGTCTCTCGCCGTTGCCCAGGCTGGAGTGCAATGGCGTGATCTCGGCTCACTACAACCTCCACCTCCCAGGTTCAAGTAATTCTCCTGCCTTAGCCTCCTGAGTAGGTGGGACTATAGGCGGGCGCCACAACACCTGGCTAGTTTTTGTATTTTTGGTAGCGTCGGGGTTTTACCATGTTGACCAGGCTGGTCTCAAACTCCTGACCTCAGGTGGTCTACCCGCTTCAGCCTCCCAAAGTGCTGGAATTACAGGCTTGAGCCACCGCACCTGGCTGGTACCACACTCTTTTAAACTACCATAATGAGAATTTGCTTATTACCGTGGGAATGGGACCAATCCATTTATAGGGAATCCACCGCCATTACCCAAACATCCACTAGGCCCTCTCTTCAACATTAAGGGTCACATGTTAACATGAGATTACTTTCCAGTTGTGTAAAGACCCATGTTTTGTTTTGCTTTTAGTGACATATTAGTAGGTAACCACTAAGTGTGGTTCAAGATGCTTACAGGGATTCTGTTGCATCTAGAGATAGGTGCCTGGTCAGGAAGCAGTTCTTAGAGCTGTTAGCTCTTAGCTTCTGATAATTAAAGTAAGCTATGTGTAAATGCAGAATGAGAGAATACTAATGGATCATGGCTCCTATATGCAACAGTTAATTTTTTTGCCCTTTTCTTTTGTACATGAGGATTTTTTCATTTTTGTGTAATATAACTTTATGAAATAGAAACTTTCATTTGTATATTATAGAAACTTTATGAAATTAATCGTGCCAGATAAGTTACAAATTATTGAAAATAATTTTTTAAATGGAATTTTGTCTCATTTTACATAGGAGTAATCAGTAAGATGTTAAGAACTACTTTTATTTTATGGCATTTGTATCAGAAGTGATCAGTTGTTCTTTTTTATTCTTAGTTATAGAAATAAGAAGAAGCAACTGTACAAACCACGTAAGTAAACAGTCAAATAGTTAAGAAATTGATAGTTTGACATAAAAGTGTGTCTCTCTTGATTTCTTTAAATTACAATGTGGACCCAGTGGCGATAGCATGGACCCCTTTCTGTGGATTTTCTAAATCTCTTCTATTTTCCTAAGTATTAAATGTATCCAGAAAAGTCTTTACCTTAGTGTGTCCTTTTAAGGATTTCTGATATTTAAGTTGAATTTCAGTAGTCTGGTTGTGGTAAAAACATCTGCCTTAAGGCTGGGCATCCTGGCTCATGCCTGTAATCCCAGCACTTTAGGAGGCTGAGGTGAGTGGATCATCTGAGGTCAGGAGTTCGAAACAGCCCTGACCAACATGGCGAAATTCTATCTCTACTAAAAATACAAGATTAGCGGGCCTGGTGGCTCATGCCTGGAATCTCAGCTACTCAGGAGGCTGAGGCAGGAAAATCACTTGAACCCAGGAGGTGGAGGTTGCAGTGAGCTGAGATCACACCACTGCACTCCAGCCTGGGTGAGAGAGTGAAACCCTGTTTCAAAAAAAATTGCCTGAAATATTTAATCTTATTTTTAATGCAATAACAAAAATAGAAGAGCTAAGTTAATTGCCAGTGCAGTCTACTGACTTTCTATCACAGCAGGTGAAAGCATACCTTCCTCGCTACACCATAGTCTTATGTTCCTCCCTCTGTTTCTTCCAATAGTAGCACACTTTTTCATTAAATCAGTAATATTTACATGATTGTGACTCTGCAAACATTATTCACTGCTAAGTCATGTGGTGTTTTCACTGTGCCTCCGCATTACGCGTCCTTCATCCTGTCTCTGAAATAGTTCTGAAATCTGAGCACTTCTGCAATTCTCCTGGGTCTTCTCTTTTTTCCTAGCCGATGTTACTTTATCCATCCAAACATAGTAAGGAGCCTCTGGGTGGTCTGTTTGCTTTCACATCCATTATTTTTTAGCATGAAGCTAATTTCTGACTATATCCTTTGCTTATTTTCTAATAGCTGTTTTCCCCCAGTGTTTGTAGCTTTAGCACATCCAGGCCTTTCAAAGATACTTCTGTCTGCGAAAACACATCTGTTCTTTTGTGGTGTGTTGGGAGGAGCAACTTTCTTCGGCCTTTTGTCATCCTAGTTCAGTATGGAGTGGCTTTCCCTAGATATGCTCGATGTCTGCTTTTCTGTGCTATCTCCTTAAAGTCTTTTGGGATCTCACATAACTGCTGTCTTGTGTGGGATCACCTGAATCCTAGATTCTGTGTTTCCTTCTGTCCTGTGATCCTCTCTAGTTGTACTTGAACACACTTTCCTGGGTGGAGATGTTTAGAGAGCTGGCCAGTCTTAAAATCATTCCTCTTTGATAGAAAGGACCACCTCTAGGTTGAATCTAAATTTTATGGTTCTGAAGACATTTTGCAGTTGTGCTGTCATCACAGTGTTGTTCTTGAATCTATTGCCAGTGTGTGATACACTATTTACACCCAGGTTTTAGGTAGCTGTGGAAGCTTTTTAGCATCTTCTCTCTCTCTGAGGTTCTGAAATTTTATAATAACAGCTTGGTGGGGATCTTTTCATTTTATTGAGGCTACTAAACCTGAGACTATCTCTTCTTGAGAATTTTTTTTTTTTATTTTCTCTGTTACTTTTTTACTGATAGTCTCGTTATTCAGATGCTAGGCTGCTGAGACCAGTACACCTGCATTGGTTTTTAATTTTTCCCCTTCTATTTTTTTCAGTGTGTCCTTTTATTCTAGTTCTGGGATATTCTGTGACTTTATCCTCTACTGTTTCTATTGAATTTTATATTTTTGAGATTGTTTTAAGATTTTTTTGGTTAAGTTTTGCTCCTGGTTTTGACTGCTCCCATGAATTCCTTTTTTCTGTCGCTTTGATTTCTGTTGTTGGAGGCTTCCCTCCAATGTGTGGTGGTCCCTGGCCTGCTTTATTTGGAAGCAGGACTTCTGTTAGCTGAGAGCACTCAGCGTGAGGTTTGGAAGCCAAACTAGCTTTTCATCTGGGGGACCTCAGTGTATTATCTGGGGATCTTTACTCGAGACATTTCAGTTTCTTCTGAGAAGGATCTCCCAGTTTTCTGCCTGGGAAGTAAAAGCATGGCCACTTGCTTTCCAAAAGCAGAGTTAGCGAAGGAAGTTGGAGTTCAC
>NW_022681474.1:55524293-55620539 GCF_009764315.1 Trachypithecus francoisi | reverse complement strand
ATGTATAAAGTGGTAAATACTGAACACTTGATAAATGTTAGCTATTACTAAAGGAGAGACCAATATTTAAATGATTACAATACAATGTAATATCTTAGGATAAATATATCAAAAATGACTTTTTTCCTTCATTATTTTACAGCTTTATTACTGATTTCCCTCTAAAAAGAGACCCAAATAAATGTGGAGTTGACTCATTATCTATAGGGTAAGGAATTACAAAGTACCATAGTGACATAACAAAAGCAAAAAAAAAAGAAAAAGATAAGCAACTCTTTTACCTTTCAACTGCTGATGTTATGTACGATTTATCACAAGAAGCATAGCTGTGCATTCATGAGCTGATTGTATTAACCTCTAGAATTTTAGAAACAAGCACATCTAAGCATATGGATAGTCTCTTACCTTACAAAGTAAAAGCAAGCATTTTCTATTTTAAAATTTTTATTTCTGTGTAAAACGAAGAATTCCTAGAGGTCAAATAAGAAAAATATACCAAACTCAAACCACTATTAAGTCATGAAACAAAGAATACTCTGAGGTAGAAGTCAAGCAATATGATCCACAATTTCGGGTATTCCCAGCAACCATCGCATCTTGCAAGTAAGATCTATTTTTTTAAGTCTCAAATTCCAAAAAATCAATAATCCATTCTGTAAAATCACATGGAAAACTATGACCGACAGAAGACACCCAAACCTTTGTCATGGTAACAGAGTAAATGCTTTTACTAAAAGCTGCCAACATTTCTATCAGTAGCAACTGTAAGGAGGCCGCTGGTTGTAACCATAATGCCCATATTAGTGGGGATAGTAAGGTTCTTGACTGTGTTGCGGGTAATTGTTATCCCAGAATTGTCCTGGCTGCTGCTTGGATCGATTGTCACTTTGCCACTCTCATCTACCGTCCCTGCCTCTGAACTGTTATCTTGCAACCGATTGCCTGTTTATTTGGTTCCCACCAGCTCTGCTATTCCACTACTCAACAATTGGAGGAGACTCAGGAGGGTGTTTCAGGTATTCCTGATACTCCTTGTCATCTTCTGTGAATCTACTAGCAAACATCTCTTCAAAATTTGGAACAGCTTCAGCAGTGTCAGTCATTCTGAAACTCTCAAAGATTTGAGGCAGCTGTATTGTTTAATGTTTAGGTTGTTTAAATCGGTCAAGGGCTGTGTCTATCTAGCTTGGGCCGAACACCGCCGGCGAGACACTGAGATGCCGCAGGAGAGGTGGCCTCTTGCCCACCACACCGTGGAACTCCAGACCACTCCAGCTCTCCAATGTAGCGAAGTCCCTTCCGCTAGCCATCGAAAATAACTTAAGTCACTTAAGCTGCACTTGGGATAATCAGGTTGTTATTTAATGAGGTGATAACTGAGGTGACTACAAAAGAAAAGTTGGGGATTGGGTGTGAGCAAGCTGCATGGGGGCAGCAGCATGTTCTAGGTTGAAGGCTCACCCTAGGCCGAGCACCGTGGCAGCTGTTTTACAATATTATCACTTTACTATCACATCCTTGCAAGATATGTAGCTTCGTTTTACTGAGGAAAGCTCAGAAAAGTTAAATAACTCGCCCTTGGGCACACATGACTGGAAAGAAAGTGGGATTTTTATTTCAATAAGTAAGTTTGTCTGGCACAAGGGCGACTCAGCAGAGGGAACTTCAAGGAAGTGTGAGACAGAACAGCTGGAGCCCTGAGCTGGGAGAGTGGAGGACGAATTATAAAGAGCTTTATGCTTGTCATAATGAAAAGCTTGTCCTTGAACTTGAGGGCAAGGCTGAGAGGGCAAAGCAGGCCCTACACAGTAGCAGCCAAGCAGGTCATAAAGAGCAAGATGATGCCCAGGCAGATGAGGATTCTCTATCTCCAGAGCGCCCGCCTGCCAGCTCCTTCACAGCAGCGGATTTTGCGGCAAGAGAAGAGGCAGCAGGCCAGGCCTTTTCCTTCGCCCACAGCGTCGACGTCGAAGGCTCCCAGACTGGTTTGCTCCAATGGCTGCTTGAGGTCCCCTCTGTCCAGACCCGCCGGAGCTGTGGCCGATCCCGCGCCGCTGCCTGGGGCCTTAGGCCGCAGCGCCATCCAGCCAGCCCTCCTTTGCAGCTTTCCCTGGCGTCTTCCCCTCTCCTCCAGCTTCCTCCGCCCCAACCTAGCGTAGAACCCGAAACTCCAGTCCCAGTCCACTTCCGCAGCTTCATCTCCTCAGCATCGCAGGTCGGATCACGTGCGGGCTCTGTCACGTGACATCAGGTCACGTGAGGCCGGTCACGTCCCGGGCAGCTTGGCTGGGGCTGGGCTTCCGGGGCTCTGCGGTCCTCTGCGCGTGCGGGTGGCCTAGGAGCCCACCTCGCCGGGTGGCTGGGATGGTGAGGGCTACGGGCCGGGCTGCGGCCGGGCAGGAGAGGGGCCGGCCTGGGCTGGGGTCGCCGTCCCTGCTGCCCTCAGGCTTAGCCTGTCTTCTCGTTTTTTTCGCTGCAGATGAACCGGACGACCCCCGACCAGGAGCAGGCGCCCGCGTCGGAGCCCGTGTGGGAACGGCCGTGGTCGGTGGAGGAGATCCGTAGGAGCAGCCAGAGCTGGTCGCTGGCGGCCGACGCGGGCGTGAGAGGCGGGCCCCGGGGACGCGAGGGCGGCAGGGGTGACGCTTGGCCTGCGCGCGGGAGGACCGGGCGGCGACTGCCCCTGCACCTGGCCGGTCCCGTTGCCTGCCCTTTTAGGAACGCACGCCCCGCTTAGCCCCCGAGAATGCCACCCTGGCAGTCCCCGGCCACCAGGGATAGGGGCAGACCCTGACCGCTGTCCAGACGCGGCGTTCCCTTCACGGGGTTTCTGGCAATGCGCTCAGCTCCATTCAGAGGGGAGATCCGTTTCCCCCACGCTGAGGGATTGCTCGGGCACTAGGGAGGCGATTCCTGTTGGGACCTGGACTAACTGGGGTGGGAGGCAAGCCAGTATGTGGATATCCTTTAGTGGGATTCTTCAAATCGGGGGCCCAAAAAGCTCAGAACTCTTCCAGAGTCCCAGATGAATAGCATTTTTGAATAAGAGTGGTGGTTGATTGGCTCACCCTTGGTCTGTGACCTCTGTAGATTGACAACCAAAGAGGACTTTTAAAAAGAGACAGGGTTTTGCCCTGTCACCCAGGCTGGAATGCAAGTGGCTCGATCTTGGTTCACTGAATCCTCCGGGGCTCAAGTGATCCACCCACCTCAGCCTCCTGAGTAGCTGGGACTATAGGTGTCCACCACACCTGGCTGATTTGTTTATTTATTTAATTTTAGTAGAGATGGGGGTCTTGCTATGTTTCCCAGACTGGTCTCCAACTCCAGGACTCTAACGATAACCCCGCCTCAGCCTCCCAAAGTGCTGGGATTGCAAGCGTGAGCCATCACACCTAGTGCCAGACAAGGATTTTAAATTTTTCCAGAAACAAGATCGGTGTCCCATTAGCTCACTGCCACTCTTTTGATGAGCTTTCTTAGAGTTTTCAATGTCACTTGGTCTTAGTACTTGTCAAAAGCAGCATTCCCGCCGGGCGCGGTGGCTCACACCTGTAATCCCTGCACTTTGGGAGGTCGAGGTGGGCGAATCACGAGGTCAGGAGTTCGAGACGAGCCTGGCCAACATGGTGAAACCCTGTCTCTACTAAAAATACACAAAATTAGCTGGGAGTAGTGGTGGGCGCCTGTAATTCCAGCTACTCGGGAGGCTGAGGCAGGAGAATTGCCTGAACGCGGGAGGTGCAGTGAGCGGAGATGGCGCCACTGCACTTCAGCCCGGAGGACAGACCGAGACTCCGTCTCAAAAAGAAAAAAAAGAAAAGAAAAAAAAAGCATTTCTTTAGCATTCTAACACTCAAAGGTGAAAGGAAATGGGTTCTTTTTTGATGTGACATGCAAAATAGATACATATAACACTGATGCTACTGTATGTTTATTTTTTAAAATAGCTACTACAGTTTCTACAGGAATTCTCACAGCAAACTATCTCTAGGACCCATGAAATCAAGAAACAAGTGGACGGACTAATACGGGAAACCAAAGCCACAGATTGTCGCCTGCATAATGTCTTCAATGACTTCCTTATGCTCTCTAATACCCAGTTCATTGAAAATGTGAGTTATTTAGTTATATCATAATTCCTTTTTTGGGAGTAGGAGATACTGTAATTTTAAATAACTTACTGTTAGGTTCCCTCCTAAATTTTGGTGGAAGTGTGGTTCTTGGTAATTACAGTTTTTTTCTCTGGGATTAATGCCTCTTTTTTATTTGTAAAGTTTTAAGTCCTTTTTTCCAAGCCTCTAAAAAAATCTAATGATAAAATTTTCTTATACTTTAGTGCTTCCATCTTTTGTCAGTTTTGAGAGTAGTCAGCAATTGTGCTGAATTTTGTGGCACTCACACTACCTTTGTTGTGGCATGATCTGTAAGGACAGCTGTATACCTGGTTAGACCCTCTGGACACCAGCATGTGGTTTCAGTTGTTGATTGGGTTCATTATGTTCTGATAAATTATATTCAGGGGATATATATGTATACTTGCAATATTCTCAACTAAAGTTTATGATGGTTGAACTTATGGAATCAGCTATAAACAGATTACTAAGCTTAAATCTATATGTGATTTTTGTCTGTTTACTGAGTTTCTTCTAGATGGTAGGAATACACAGGTAAATTAGATAGAGCCTCTCCCTTGGCAAATAGTGTAATTCCAGCATACAAAGGAAGTAAGCGTGGCTGGAGCAGAGTGGAGACTTAAGAGATGAAGATGGAAAGGAAGCTTAGGTAACAGACCTGTGTTTCTCATAGGGTGTCCCAGCTTTCTGAATATCAGCGTTCATTTGTGGAAAAAGGATTATTAAAGTAAGCTATCTCCTGAGATTGTTAGATATAAAGTAATAAAATTTTCAGAATCACAAAATTATTTAAAAAGCCCAAGATTTAGAATAGTTAAGAGAATACCAGATATTGCCACGTCGTCAACTTGTGCAGCATGTTTGTGCATTTTTTAGTAGCTCGAGTTAAATGACACTTCCTGTCTTTTTTTGGAGAGCTATATGTAAAATAAAGATATTAATAAAGGTCTTAGAGATCTCTTTGCCAGTTACTTCCTTTAACAGCAAAGGAGTACTCATGAGTTTGAAAAATAACAAGTATTCGGCCGGGCGCGGTGGCTCAGCCTGTAATCCCAGCACTTTGGAAGGCCTAGGCGGGCAGATCACCTGAGGTCGGGAGTTGGAGACGGGCCTGACCAACATGGAGAAACCCCGTCTCTACTAAAAAAATACAAAAGTAGCCAGGCATGGTGGCGCGTGCCTGTAATCCTAGCTACTCGAGAAGGCTGAGGTAGGAGAATCACTTGAACCTGGGAGGCGGAGGTTGCGGTGAGCTGCGATCCCGCCATTGTACTCCAGCCTGGGCAGCAAACGAAACTCCATCTCAAAAAAAAAAAGTATTCAAGTGAAATCAGTAGTTTTCTGATTGTCTACACAGAATGTCCATGCTTGGTCCTGATCATTTATCTCACTGGAAGAGTCAGGGACTCAAGACTCAGCTTCTCTGGTGTGCACAGCCCCATAATGTTTTCATCAAGATTAATTTGGTGTCCTTTTAAGCACTCCTGTTCTTTTCATTCTGTACTTTTCTTGCTGGATCAGGTAGTCAGCACTTCTCTACAGTCAGTGCTGCAGCACCAGTCGCAAAGGATATGGGAAGTTTTCTTTTTTTTTTTTTTTTTTGAGACGGAGTCTCACTCTGTCGCCCAGGCCAGAGTGCAGTGGTGCGATCTCAGCTTACTGCAAGCTCTGCCTCTTGGGTTCATGCCATTCTCCTGCCTCAGCCTCCTGAGTAGCTGGGACTACAGGTGCCTGCCACCACACCTGGCTAATTTGGCATTTTTAGTAGAGATGGGGTTTCACCGTGTTAGACAGGATGGTCTCGATCTCCAGACCTCGTGATCCTCCCACCTTGGCCTCCCAAAGTGCTGGGATTATGGGCGTGAGCCACTGTACCCGGCAATCTGGCTTTTTTAATGTTTTTTTTTTTTTTTAATCCTGACATCAGTACTTAGATATTACAATTCCAGCTTTAATTATGGTGCCATTTGGTTTCATGGTAATTTATCAGAAATATTCAAAGTCAGATAACTTTCTGGGTTTTATTAATTAGCCTCAGAGGCAGCCACAAAGTTGCAAACTGTATTATAAAGTTTGTGAAACAATCTGGACTTTCTAGGGCGAGAACAGTCAGGACTTTCTAGGGCAAGAGAAATTAGTACCATTAGTAAAGGCTCAAGAGGGGACTTGGAGGGAAAAGAAATACTAATTAACATTGGCCAGTGTTCTAGTGTCTAATTAGAAGGCAACACAATTCTAAAGGCTTAATTAATCTGTTAATTTAGGAATTGCATCCTGAAATACCAAGTGCCGTAGTTAATGACTTTTGTTTGTTAAATGAACTGGTGAGGGAGGATTTTTTCTTTTTAAAGTCAATTGTTTCAAAATCTTAGCTTTGTAAAATTAAAAAAAAAAAAAAATTCCAGAATGAAACAAATTAACCCGTTTATGCCCAAGGTTAAAATTTTTTTTGTGAGAAGCCAGACCTTGGCAATGACCTTGAGCAGTAGGATATATGTAACTCCCACAAGCTTAGCGTTCCAATAGTGGAACACTAGGCATAAATGAGTTAATTTTCCAGATCATCTTCCTGTTAATTTATGAAAACTGAATTTTGGTCATGTTTGCCTCCTTTTCTACTTTTCTATTAAAGAAACAGACATGAGTTGCTGAAACTGCCAAGTACTCAGCAATTAGAGAGAAGGAGGTGAAGCCCAAAAGCCTTATTGGTATATAATTTCCTGCACAGGCTTCTCCCTCACCACCTAGACCTGCTTTGTTTTACATAATGCCTCTTGCTTTTGACACTCCAGCCTTCTCATTCCTTGGAAATGCCATATGCCCTGCTGCTATGAGGCCTTTGCTTACATTGCTTCCTATGCCTCTACCCTTTGATTGATATCTGTCTGTCTTCTAGGTCTCTGCTCAATTATATTACTTCCTCCTGGACCCTCTGCACTAGGCAGACCCCCTGGATAAAAGCACTTGAAGCATCACATTCTTTAGTAGACTTCTTATAATTGTAATTTTACAATTATTGATGGGATTTGATGAGTTGAACCTTCCTGCTAAATCAAGCCCCATATTTTTAACAACAAATATATTTGAAGGGTCCAGCACAAGCCTGATACTTAGGGACCCAGTGAATACTTGAATGAATGAGAGTATGCATAAATGAAAGGCACCGGGGCTGTGTATAATCTGTTACTCTCCAGCCCTGGTTCCTTTTTCCCCACTTCCCCACCTTCCCCTTTTACCTTGTCTCCCCAGATAAGGGTCAATAGTAAAGATATTTAACAGGCCTGGGTATAGCTATCTGAGTGTAAATTGATCACAAAACACATGAAGCTGTGAGTTTAGCAGGTGAGGATGAAAGAAGTTAGCATTGGTTATCTGCTGGATATGAAGTACTTGAGACTGCATAGTCCTGCTCACCCTGAAAAGACCCCATGGGCTTTAGGTCCGGTGGGTTTAGGTTTCTTAGATGTCATGTTTGGCTTTCTAGCTGCAGGCTGCTGCTAGGTAACCTTGGTAGCTGCCAGGTCTTAAAGTCTCACTTTTTAGATTTACTTACCTTTTTGGGGTCCTGACTTTGAAAATTACCAAAGTGATTTCTGATCTTTATAGAGCATTTAGGAAAAGTAAGAAAAAGAAAAATCATGTGAAATTTCCTCAGCTGAAGGGGAGACTCCCGGTGTTTAGTACATATATTCTAATTCCATTTCCCATGCAGATGTCAGGCTTAAAAGAATTGAACCTACAGTAGGCCGGGCGTGGTGGCTCACGCCTGTGATCCCAGCACTTTGGGAGGCCGAGATGGGTGGATCACGAGGTCAGGAGATTGAGACCATCCTGGCTAACATGGTGAAACCCCGTCTCTACTAAAAAAATACAGAAAAATTAGCCAGGCATGGTGGCAGGTGCCTGTAGTCCCAGCTACTCGGGAGGCTGAAGCAGGAGAATGGCGTGAACCAGGGAGGCGGAGCTTGCAGTGAACTGAGATCCTGCCACTGCACTTCAGCCAGGGTGACAGAGCGAGACTCCCACCTCAAAAAAAAATAATAATAATAAATAAATAAATAATTGAACCTACAAAAAATCAGCTATTCCAAATTAACCAACCATTGAACTTTTCAGTGTATTTCTTTCTGTTCTTGTTTTTTAACTTTAACCTTTTCTAGATGACTGTATGTGTGTGTGTATTTACATTTGCAGCCTACTTTTTTTCTTAATGAGAGCTTACTTAACCCATCTTTGAGACTTTTGTGAACTTATTTTTTTGGTTCGTAAGCCATATCATAATTTATTTAATCTCCCAATATTAAGTGTTATTTATGAAATGTTTCATAAATAACATAAATGTTTCATAAATAAATAGTAAACTTCAGAGAGAAACCACAAGTGCTAAGAAAATGTAGCACCTAGCATCAGTAGTTTCATATTTTGCCACATTTGCTTCAAAGGTGCCAACCCCGCATATTTGTCCTTAACTCTAATCATTTGGGTGGGGATTCCTTGGTATCTCTGCCTTTTTATTCTTTTTTTATTTTTGAGACAGGATTTCCCTCTATTGCCCAGGTTGGAGTTCAGTGGTGCTCACAGCTCACTGCAGCCTCAAACTCCTGGGCTCAAGCCATCCTCCTACCTCAGCCTCCCGAATAGCTGGCTGGGACCACAGGTGTTCACCACCATGCCTGGCTAACTTTTTATTCTTTTTCCCTAGAGAGAGATTTCATTTTTATCCCTTATAGATAACCTTTATTGTGTAGTTCTTTTCCTCTTGACTATTACGTATGAATGTTTGTGTGTGTTTATGTGAAAATAAAATCAGGCCTTCATGGAATTGTGGGTCTGTTTCTGCCCTCTACTGTTTGTTTTGTTTGTCTGCTATCTGCCAGTATCATAATCTTAAATACTGCAGATTTCTGATGTCTTATTAGGGCAAGTCCCCATATTCTCTTTTTTCAGAATTGTCATGGTTATCAATCTTTGGCTTTTTACTTTTCTGTGTGAATTTGAGGATTATCTTTTACTTACTTATTTTTTTCGAGATGGAGTTTCAGTCTTATTGCCCAGACTGGAGTGCAATTGCGCAATCTTGGCTCACTGCAACCTCCGCCTCCCAAGTTTAAGCGATTCTCCTGCCTCAGCCTCCTGAGTAGCTGGGATTACAGGCACCCGCCACCATACCCAGCTAATTTTTATATTTTGAGTAAAGATGGGGTTTTGCCATGTTGGCCAGGCTAGTCTCAAACTGCTGATGGCAGGTGATCCCAAAGTGCTGGAATTACAGGCGAGAGTCTCCCAAAGTGCTGGAATTACAGTCATGAGCCTCCCAAAGTGCTGAGATTACAGGTGTGAGCCACTGCCCCCGGCAAGATTATCTTACTATATTGTGCCACAGAATATTTTATTAGCATTTGATTGGAATTGCATAGAATTATAAATTTGGTATTTGTGACTTTCTGTTGGAAATCATGATACCATGAACATTCTGATGTTTGCATTTATGATAATTTTCATTGGAGCTAAATTTCAAGAAGTAGAATGTTGGGTTAGAGGATATGATCATTTAAAATGATCATTTAAAAACAACATTGATCAGATTGGCAGATACTTAAAGATGAGTGGACAGGAGCCATTACTGGCAAAGATTTGGGTAATGGGCACTTGAGTACGCTGCTGGTGACAGGGAATTCTACACATTTGTGCATAGAATCTGGGAATGGCTATTAAGATTTATTTATTCCCTCTCTAGGTAAAAAGAATACATAAATAACCAGTTTCAGCCAGGCACAGTGGCTCACACCTGTAATCCCAGCACTTTGGGAGGCCAAGGCTGACGGATCACTTGAGGTCAAGGAGTTTGATACCAGGCTGGCCAACATGGTGAAACCCCCTCTCTACTGAAAAAAAAAAAAAATGCAGGCCAGGCACGGTGGCTAACACCTGTAATCCCAGCACTTTGGGAGGCTGAGGTGGATCACAAAGTCAGGAGATCAAGACCATCCTGGCTAACACAGTGAAACCCCATCTCTACTAAAAATACAAAAAAAAATTAGCTGGACATGGTGGCAGGGAGGCTGAGGCAGGAGAATGGCGTCAACACAGGAGGCGGACCTTGCAGTGAGCCAAGATGGCACCACTGCACTCCAGCCTGGGTGACAGAGCAAGACTCCCTCTCAAAAAAAAAAAAAGGCAAAAACAAATTAGCTGGGCATGGTGGTACGCGCCTGTAATCCCAACTACTCAAGAGGCTGAGGCAAAAGAATCGTTTGAGCCTGGGAGGTGGAGGTTGCAGTGAGCCAAGATCGTGCCACTGCACTCCAGCTTGGGTGACAGAGCTAGATTCTGTCTCTAAATAAATAAATAAATAAGCAGGAAGGGTAGGAGAGCTGTAAATATGTGCACGTTTGCTTATATTTGTGTTAAGAGGCTCAGGAAACGAGCATACACACCAGGCTTAAATTGGGTATTCCAAGGATCAGGTTGTGGGTAGGGAGGGAACTATTTTAAAATACGTCTCTTTTACATGTGCCTTTATATTGACTTAAAATTTAAAAAATTGAGATAGAATTCACATACCATAAAATTCACTCCTTTAAAAAGTATACAGTTTGGTGGTTTTTAGTGTACTCATAAAGTTTTATAATCACAGCCACTAATGCCAGAAGATTTTCATCAGTTCATTTATATTGACTTTTTATTTCTTTCTTTTTAAAAAATTTTAATTTCATTTCATTTTAGTTTTGAGATAGGGTCTCACTTTGTTACCCAAGCTGGAGTGCAGTGGTGCGATCAGGGCTTACTGCAGCCTTTACCTCCCAAGCTCAAGAGTTCCTCCTGACTCAGCCCCACAAGTAGCTGGAATTACAGGTGCGCACCACCACACCTGGCTAATTTTTCTATTTTTTGTAGAGATGAGGTCTCACTATGTTGCCCAGGCTGGTCTTGAACTCCTAAGTTCAAGTGATCCCCTCGCCTCAGTCTCCAAGAGTGCTGGGCTTACAGGCATGAGCCACTGCACCTGGCCTATATTGACTTTTTATAACATGCGTGTTGTACTTTGGTAGTTTTTAAAACATAAAAATAATTTTAAAAACCAAGAATCACAGTGATCTGGCAGAGCAGTGGGTCTGTTCTGGAAAAGAGAGTCTTGCCTACCCATGCTGTCAGGGTCAGTCAAGTGCCCAGCCTTTCTGGCAAGTCAGTGGTAGATTTTTCTCTCTGCTTTCATACAAATGGGATAATAAACATTTATCAACCATTTTAAGCAAATGAATGAAAATAAGTTTTGCCTTTACCATTTTACTTGTTCAAAATCCTAAAGTTCTTGTTTCCTAGTTGATAAATTATACCAGTTGATATTCTCTGTAACCTGGGGCGAGAATACTGTATCATTGCCCATCAACATTATTAGGTTAAATGAAAAGGTGTGAAAACTGATATCATACTGTTTTTGCAGCTCTTGGTTTAAATGAGGTTAAAGTTTCATCATGTTTCCTAGTCATTTGTATTTAAAATTTTTTTTTTTTTGGTGAATGGACCATGGTGTTTGTCCATGACCCACTGTTACGGACACTCACTAGTAGTAGTCTCAGCCCTTTGTTGAATAACCATTTCCTTCCCCATCTTTGTCCTTAGTTACTTCGTGTTTGATTCTTATATTATGATTTATTTCCAATGAGGTGCTGACCTTTTAACATTGAGTTTGCTTCCATATTTAGCGTGTATACGATGAAGAAGTGGAGGAGCCAGTACTCAAGGCTGAGGCAGAAAAAACGGAGCAGGTACTTGTATGAAATCACTCTTCAGCTGAGTTTCTGACTTTGAAAAGTGTGATGGAGATCTATGTGTTTTGTGGGAGCTGGGGGATGGTGGGCGGGGGTGGGAAAGGGAGGGACTGCTGCTGACAGCAGCCTAAGAGGGGATTCTTTCTTTTGTTTCTGAAATGTAGTGTATTAACTAATACAGAGATCAAATCCTTGAATTCTGGTATAAGAATAGAGTAGAAGTCAGCAAACTTCTTCTGTAAAGGGCCAGATAGTAAATATTACAGATTTGGAGGGTCACAGAGGTCATTTTTTTCCTGTGGCTTCCTGAATTACAGATGGACCAACCTTCTTCCTGAGGTCTTCTCACACCAGAGCCCAAAACATAGCTTAAGAGGTTCTGGGTCACACTGACTTCTTAGCACTCCAGCAGAGATTCCTTTTTCTTCCACTCAGGAAGGCACATGGACGGTGAATAAGTTTATTATTGGAGTAGCTTTGAATTTGTTCTCATTTATTCAGAAAATATGGATTACCTGTGAAGGTTGGCGCTTTGTCAGCAATTATTACTTGTAACAGATGAAGCTGTTAGACTAGGAAAAGGGTATTCGAAACCAGCTATCGTTCTGCCTGTTGCCAGCATTAAAAAAAAAAAACAAAAAAAAAAACCAGTTATTTTATTTTATATTAAAAAAATTTTTTTTTTTTTGAGATGGAGGCTCTCTGTCGCCCAGGCTGGAGTGCAGTGGCACGTAATTGGCTCACTGTAACCTCTGCCTCCTAGGTGCAAGTGATTCTCCTGGCTCAGCCTCCCGAGTAGCTGGTACTACAGGCGTGTGCCACCACCTCGCCTGGCTAATTTTTTTGTATTTATGTAGAGACGGGGTTTCGCCATGTTGGCCAGGCTCGTCTCAAACTCCTGACCTCAAGTGATCTGCTCGCCTTGGCCTCCCAAAGTGCTAGGATTACAGGCATAAGCTACCGTGCCCAGCAGATTATTTTATTTTTAATAGAACTCAAGGATTTGCTAGCCATTTAAGTGCAGTAGTATCTGGTTATACCAATTCAGGGTTTAATTTGAAGGTGATAGGTATTTAGTGAACTATTTTTAAAAACTGCTATATATTTCACACACATTTTCACAAACTCAGTACAATATTAGCTATTCAACTCAGAATCAAGCATATCCAAGTAGAAAAATACACAACCAAGATAAAAAAAAGTTCAGTTAGAAAGACTTCAGTACTTGAGATAAAAGACTAAAATACTCATAGAGTTTTTTTTTTGCCTTTGGCCCTCAGAACAACACTGTGTGGTTGGGTTCCTTCTAGAATATTTGTGAGGGGGTGGAAATGACGCTAAATATTTTTCGGTATTTCTCACAACGGCACACTTGTGTCTGCGGGGACTGCCACTGAGAGCTGCTGTTGCAGGAAGAGGACACCTGAGGGAGATTCTCAGCCTGTTGGGGATATGAACAAACCTTTTTTCTTGAGTGGGGCATTGTTGTAGGGTATACACAGAATAGACCAGAGATGAAAATGACCCCTTTTGATGTAGAACAGATTTATAAAATAATTGTAGTTCTCCTATATATATATATATTTTTTTTTTTTTTTTGGTCTTTTTAAACTGGTAATTGAAAAATAAGACCTCTGTGACCTTCCTTCTAAGTCTTAACACCTAAAATTACCCAAGGGATAACCAGGGCTTGTAGGATAGTCATGGTGAGTCTGAGAGTCTAGGCCCTCCAGCAGTGGGGAAACGGCGTGCATTCATTGTTAGGATACTTCTCCACATAGTAGTTGCACCTCTGCTTTTGTAGACAGTGACCCTGGAGCTCTGGAACCTTAGGTAGTTTGATGCATGTCCAGAAAGGCGCAAACTTGGGATTTAAAACTTGCAGTCTTATTCCAAAGTCTGTGTCAAGGCATTCAGCAGAATTTGACTTTGTTAACATTTTTAAATAAGTTTTTTTGGAGCTTGAGGCTAGGCTTTAGAGAACATTCACAGTATTCTCTTGGGGTGGTATCAGTATGTTGGAGATCCATATTGCACGGTATTTATTTTGTAGGAGAAAACTCGGGAGCAGAAAGAAGTAGATCTCATTCCTAAAGTCCAGGAGGCTGTGAACTATGGCTTACAAGTATTGGACAGTGCCTTTGAGCAACTTGATATCAAAGCAGGAAACTCAGACTCTGAGGAAGATGATGCTAATGGGCGGGTGGAACTGATCCTTGAACCAAAGGTGAAGACATTCAATTTAAATATTTATCACACACCTGTTACGTTTGGGCTATGTTACTTGGGCACACGATTAATTAGTAAGTGATGGACTTAACCTCTGGGATGTATGTCACTTAGTAGTGTCACATTGACTCCACCAGAAAGACTCACTTTACCCGAGCACTGATGGAGTGCTTGTGAGGTGCAAGGCAACATGTCAAGTTGGGGGTGCAAAGATGCAGAGCATGGCCTCTACTCTCAGGGTATGTGTTGCAGTTTGGTGGGAGAGAGGAGACATTCATACGAGTAACCATTGTAAATGCCCTGAGACAGAACTGACTTCCAGCTGGAACTTTGGGGCAAAGATGATATTTGAATTGGGGTTTGAAGGGTGGGGAGGCTTAAGAGAGATAGAGTGTTGGGAACCTGAAATTATGTAGCTTGGACTAAGGAAGACTGCAGAAGAGCTGAAAGACATTTGGGTTGTTTCTGGTTTGGGCAATTATTAAATACAAATGAAGCTGCTGTGAACATTCATGTCCAGGCTCCTTCATAGCCTAGTGAGTGTTGGTTGCTTGACTAAGACTTTCTCCCACATTGTTCAGAGAGATAATTGGGGCAGCACAGAGTCTCTCAGTAGTGAACACGAAGTTACCACAGTGATTTACAGGAAGAGGCCTTGTGACACATAAGGCCTTCCGAATTAAAACATGCCACAGAACCAAACTCTTTTTTTTTTTTTTTTTGAGACGTAGTTTCACTCTGTCTTCTAGGCTAGAGTGCGTGGTGCGATCTCAGCTCACTGCAACCTCCGCCTCCCGGGTTCAAGCGATTCTCCTGCCCCAGCCTCCCTAGTAACTGGGACTACAGGCACCCACCACCACACCCAGCTAATTTTTGTATTTTTAGTATAGACAGAGTTTCACCATGTTGGCCAGGCTGGTCCTGAACTCCTGACCTCAGGTGATCTGCCTGCCTTGGCCTTCCAAAGTGCTGGGATTACAGACATGAGCCACCATACCTGGCCTGAACCAAACTCTTCTAGTCATTCTTTAGCTGAACATTTCTCGTCCAGTTTGAGCTTTGCTGAGTCACACCAAATTGAGGCAGATCATTTGGCACTGACCAGTACACTTGCTGCTTGGATTTTCACTGTATGTCTTTAAAAGTCAGCAGTGGACTCTGGGAAACGTATTGCCTGGACCACATGTGATACTTCCAAGACAGATAGCACTTTCTCTTTTTTCCCCTGGCAGAGAAAGTTGTGGAAGTACACTTTTCTTTTGTAGGAGGATTTGGGGATGTCTTCTGAGTCAGTGAGAATTAGTCCAA
Source organism: Trachypithecus francoisi (assembly GCF_009764315.1). NCBI lineage: Eukaryota > Metazoa > Chordata > Mammalia > Primates > Cercopithecidae > Trachypithecus > Trachypithecus francoisi. The sequence continues at coordinate 55,605,094 of NW_022681474.1, read as the reverse complement.
ATTCACGCTGTCTTTGCCTTATACTCCATTGGTTGCTGTGACGTCGTTGAACCTTTACATTAACCTTCCCAATCTTTCTGTTGTGTGAAGCATCAGAATTATTCTCCCCTGCCCCAGGGTCCTTTGACAAGGAAGAGAGATCATTGCCGAAGGGCAGTGCCTCACAGGGGACAGCATTTCCTTCAGCAGTGGAAGTAGGAGGCTGTACAAGAGTGGAGCACTTTCTTGACCCTTGACCCTTTTTTTTTTTTTTTTTGAGACAGTTTCACTCTTGTTGCCCAGGCTGGAGTGTGGTAGTGCAATCTCAGCTCACTGCAGCTTGTCTCCTGGGTTCAAGCAATTCTCCTGTCTCAGCCTTCCAAGTAGCTGGGATTACAGGCGTGCGCCACGACACCTGGCTTATTTTTGTATTTTTTAGTAGAGATGGGGTTTCACCATGGTGACCCAGGCTGGTCTTGAACTCCTGACCTCAAGCGATCCACCCACCTCAGCCTCCCAAAGAACTGGGATTACAGGTGGGAGCCACTGCATCCGACCAACCCTAAATTTTTAACGTGTTTGGTGTGGGACTGACAGGAGAAGATGGCTGACATGGGCAGAAGATCTCCAGCATGTGTTGTTGGGGCCACAGTCTCCTGCACCTCACTCTGTTTTCTCATCTGGTCTTATTTTACCAACTTTACTTTTCTAAATTCGACAGTGTGGAACCATTGGGGGTATTGTTCTTCTGTTTCTTGGGTTATAATTTTTTTTTTTTTTTTTTTGAGACAGAGTTTTGCTCTTGTTGCTCAGGCTGGAGTGCAGTGATGTGATGTTGGCTCACTGCAACCTCCGCCTCCTGGGTTCAAGAGATTCTCCTGTCTCAGTCTCCTGAGTAACTGGGATTACAAGTGTGCACCACCACACCCGGCTAATTTTTTGTATTTTCGGTAGATACTGGGTTTCACCATGTTGGCCGGGCTGGTCTCAAACTCCTGACCTCAAGTGATCCACTTGCCTCAGCCTCCCAAAGTGCTGGGATTGCAGGCATGAGATTGCCCGGCCTAATCTATCTTTATGTTTATATATATATATGTATGTATAATCTCATTAGTACTGCCTTTTAGAGGACAGCTCGCCAGAATGTTGTTTCTTTCCTTGGTCCTCCTCTTGGACCTTATAATAGGAGGTTGTACCCTTTTCCCTGTTTGCTTGCTGCTGATAAACTTTTGGTAGGCTTTTGCCATTTTTGTTAAATTTTGTTAATTAGGCCCTTGGGGAGGGAGATTCTGTGTGATTCAGCTTTACTTTGGCATTTTTTTTTTTTTTTTGAGATGGAGTTTTGCTCTTGTTGCCCAGGCTGGAGTGCCGTGGCACTATCTCAGCTCACTGCAACCTCTGTTTCCTGGGTTCAAGTGATTCTCCTGCCTCAGCCTCCCGAGTAGCTGGGATGACAGGTGCCCGCCAATTTGCGTGGCTAATTTTTTTTTATTTTTAGTAGAGACGAGGTTTCACCATGTTGTCCAGGCTGGTTTCAAACTCCTGACCTCAGGCGATTCACCTGCCTCAGCTTCCCAAAGTGCTGGGATTACAGGCGTGAGCCATGGTGTCCGGGCCTTACCTCCTTGGCATCTTTACCTAGGATTTCACTTTTTAAAAAAATCAGTGAAAAACATAATTTTTTTTTTTAACTTTTAGTCCTGCTGTGTTTCTTATTCACCTTCGTTATGTAGCTTGTTTAGGATAATCAGATGGAACAAGGTATCAGGTGGCACATGTAAGTTTGTTTTCAGCTGAAACATTTGACAGTTTATTCCTTTCATGATGTACAGGATCTATACATTGATCGTCCTTTGCCATATCTCATCGGGTCAAAGCCGTTCATGGAACAAGAAGATGTAGGTCTTGGAGAGCTGTCCAGTGAAGGTACTTTTCTTCACCAAGTACTTTTGTTCCTTAACGTTTATTTTTTATTTTAAAATAATTTCAAATTTTACATTAAAGTTTCAAGAATAGTTCAAAGAACTCTCATATACCATTCACCTGGGTTTACCAGTTAATATTTTACCACATTTGTTTTATTGTTCTCTACATATACATAATATTTTGTCTTGAACCTATTAGGGAGATGTCATGCTCATGCCCTGTTACTTCTAAATGTTTCTCTGTGCGTTCTTTTTTTCTTTTCTTTTTTTTTTTTTTTTGAGACGGAGTCTTGCTTTGTCGCCCAGGCTGGAGTGCAGTGGTGCGATCTTAGCTCACTGCAACCTCGGCCTCCCAGATTTAAGCGATTTTTCTGCCTCAGCCTCCTGAGTAGCTGGGACCACAGGTGTGCACCACCACGCCTGGCCAATTTTTGTGTTTTTAGTAGAGACGGGGTTTCACCATATTGGCCAGGCTGGTCTTGAACTCCTGATCGCATGATCCACTCGCCTCGGCCTCCCAAAGTGCTGGGATTATAGGCGTGAGTCAGCAGGCCCGGCTCTTTTTCTTTTTCTTTTTTTTTTTTTTGAGCTGGAGTTTCTTCTGGTCACACAGGCTGGAGTGCAATGGCGTGATCTCGGCTCACTGCAACCTCCACCTCCTGGGTTCAAGCAATTCTCCTACATCAGCCTCCTGAGTAGCTGGGATTACAGACACCCGCCACCACGCCTGGCTAATTTTTGTATTTTTAGTAGAGATGAGGTTTTACCATGTTGGGCAGGTTGGTCTTGAACTCCTGATCTCAGGTGATCCTCTGTGTGTGTTTTCTAAGAACAAGGACATCTCTTGTGTAACCACAGTAGAATTGCAAAGCTAGGATATTTTCCTGAACATAAGGGTATCATCCAGTCTGCTGCTATGTTCACATTTTGCCGTTTGTCCCAGTGACACCCTTTTCAGTCTCTCTCTTTTGTTCTCTGGTCCAGGACTCAATGCAGGACCAGCCACCACATTTAGTTGTCAAATCTCCAGTTATGTTTTAGTCTGATGCCATTTCTCAGCCTTTCTTTGCTTTTTATGACCTTGACACCTTTAAAGAGTACAAGCAAGTCTTTTTTTTTTTTATTTGTAATGAATAATTTTTTGGGAGAGAGATACTTCAAGACTACATAAATATGTAATTCCTCACCATAATGAAGACACTTTCGATTCCAGTAAGTAGGTATAGATGGTTTTATCAAGATCTCTGTGATGCTGTTGTATGGTGGTTTGTGATTTTGAGCTAAGGACATTTTCTTGTGAATATTGGTGTGGTGACCCTTATCTCTCTTCTCAACAGAAGGCTCTGTGGGCAGTGATCGTGGCAGCATTGTGGACACTGAGGAAGAGAAAGAAGAGGAGGTAAGGGCTGTTTGGTATGACCAGGTCACAGTGGGCAGCAGACTTAAGATGGGCCTAGCAGGCTAAGTAAATAGCATAACTGTGAATTCGTAATCTGCTTCTGTAAAACTTTTAACAGTGATAGAAGCCACATTCTGATTATTTTTTCCCAAGGGTTAGATTTCCTTCTTGTCTTATGTACAATAATAAGGAAAGCTGCTTTAATCTCTCACTATTATCCTCTCTCCTACCTTACCACCAAATATGTCTTTCACCCAATATATTTTTGAGAAGGGCAACTTAGATGTTTTGGTGGAATCTCTTCCTGGGATATAGTCTTAGAGTATATTCTGTCTTTAAATAATTCTAAGGAAAAAAAATCTACATTTAGAATTCTTGGGCCGGGCGCGGTGGCTCAAGCCTGTAATCCCAGCACTTTGGGAGGCCGAGACGGGCGGATCACAAGGTCAGGAGATCGAGACCATCTGGCTAACATGGTGAAACCCCGTCTCTACTAAAAAATACAAAAAAAAACTAGCCAGGCGAGGTGGCAGGCGCCTGTAGTCCCAGCTACTCGGGAGGCTGAGGCAGGAGAATAACGTGAACCTGGGAGGTGGAGCTTGCAGTGAGCTGAGATCCGGCCACTGCAGTCTAGCCTGGGCGACAGAGCAAGACTCCGTCTCAAAAAAAAAAAAAAGAATTTTTGTAAACCATAAAACCTAGACCAGGATATACTGAATGCAACCACTTACATTCTATTTTGCTGCTGCCTCTAGCGCCTTCATGTCCACAGAGTATAATTTCATTCCCTTGCCTAGAGTTTGAGGTTGTGGACCTTGATTACAGTTGAATCTGTAGTTGTTCTTTAGATGGGATATTCGTTATTGCAGGGGACACATCCATGTTGCAGGAGAGTCCTCAAGTATGGGATTTCCGAAGGGAGACTGTGTTGTGTGTGTGCTTTTCTCTTCCCGTTGGTCCTGCTTTCTGCACTCTCCCTCCCCTGCCCTTCTTCCCGTCCTCCAAAGAAAAACCTGACAGCTGGAAATAAGCTTTTCTTAAGTAACTTTCGTGTAACAAAAGCAGTGCTCATTAGCGGAATCCCTTGCTTTTAGCCAGCGATGTAGCACTTTACCAAGTTGCTGGTAGCAAATATTGATGTTCCCTCCTTGGACCTAATGAAGTGGTTATCCTAATGAGAGGAAGTAGAGACAGTATAGTCCGAAATGAAAAATAACACAAATTGACTTTCAGTAATTTAGTTAAATGTGCAACTCTTACTTTAAATCCAAAGGCAAGAGTTGAAAGTGCAGGTGATGTGAACAAATTGTCAGAGGCATTTAAGTGAACCACAAAAATTACATGTTAACTGGAACAACCCTTCACAATCTTGCCAGCTACCCAGCTTATCTGCACTGTGATACTTAAGGTGACCAGTAGTCAGTACAAAGAGACAGAGTGTCAGAGCTTTTTCTCCACTTGACATAGAATCAGCCTGCCCCAGAGACTTAGACCTGAAATCAGTTCTGTGCTTCTAAGTAAAGTCTGTTTAACAACAAAGCCTTTTTTTCCCCCAAAAGGAGTCAGACGAAGATTTTGCCAATCATAGTGACAATGATCAAAACCGGGTAAGGCTCATGAACTGAAGTGACTTTGTTTTTACATTTTAATTGAAGCATAGTATATATACTAAAATTACTTTGGAATGATTTATGACAAAGTGAGGATTTCTTTCATGTATACAATTTATTTTCCTTTAAGCATTTCATGTATTTAGGCTAACTACCTCTTTTGTATATATTTTTCTCAATTTTGCTTTATAGTTTATTTTTCTTAGAAAACAAAGAAGTAAAAAACAAAATTAGAAAACAGCCTCTAAAAGAAGACTCAGTTATCCAAACTGAACTACTTTGCATGAGTCCCTCTTCTGTTTTAAAATTGGAGACAGTCTAGCAGTAACATTAATGAATAGTCACAAGATGAAAACTTTGATCCTACTGTCTTAGCACAGTTATCTTAATTTTTGAATATTTGTCTAAGGGCATATTCTTGTCACAGTGTGCATCGTTTATTTTCTGCTGTTTTATGTTAACATTTTAGAAATGTTTCCTTATTTATTTATTTATTTATTTATTTTTTGAGATGGAGTTTTGCTCCTGTTGTCCAGGCTGGAGTGCAGTGGCATGATCTCAGCTCCCTGCAACCTCCACCTCCTGAGTTCAAACAATTCTTCTGCCTCAGCCTCCCAAGTAGCTGGCATTACAGGTGCCCACCACCATGCTCGACAATTTTTTTTCTATTTTTAGTAGAGATGGGGTTTCACCATGTTGGCCAGAGTGATCTTGAACTTCTGACCTCAGGTGATCCATCCACCTTGGCCTCCCAAAGTGCTGGGATTACAGGCATGAGCCACCACACCTGCAAAATAGCCTTTGCAGTTTGCACTGTAAACTTCTATACTTTTAAACATACTGAATATGATACTGTCATAGTCTCTAAATGTATAAGGGAAAGAATTATTTCTAGAGTTGTACTTTTGATGTAATAATGTATTCAATATTTTCTTTTTCTTTTCTTTTTTCTTTTCTTTCTTTTTTTTTTTTGAGACAGAGTCTCGCTCTGTTGCCTAGGCTGGAGTGCAGTGGTGTGATCTCAGTTCAGTGCAGTCTCCGCCTAAAGGGTTAAGCAATTCTCATCCCTCAGCCTCCCTGAGTAGCTGGGACTACAGGTGTGTGACACCATGCCCAGCTAATTTTTTGTATTTTTAGTGGAGTCGGGGTCTTCCCATGTTTTCCAGGCTAGTCTTGAGCTCAGGCAGTCTGCCCACCTCACCCTCCCAGAGTACTGGGATTACAGGTATGAGCTACCATGCCCAGCCAGTATTTTTATGTATAGAAATCTTTTGCTTCTGTGAACTGTTTCTTCAGAATAAGGTGGTATAGACTTACGTTAATAACTTAATGTCTGGTGGACATTCTACATTAAGTATTATGCATGTTGATTTTCCTACAATCTCATCACTGGGGTGATTAAATTTTTTTTAGTTAAAAATTTGCGTTTGAAATTCTTAACTGGGAAATATTTTTTTCACAAAAATGTTTAACTATCAAATGATGGATTTTATACTTTCTGGTTGGTGCTGTATTTTCCTGGTTGTATTCATAAATGTTTATCTTTATAATTTTAATGATCGGTCTTCACAGGATATTTGTTTCTGTGGAATTTCCTATTAAGATCTGTAAATGCAAAGAGTTTTTCTTTTCTTTTTTTCTTTTTTTTTTGTTTTTGAGACGGAGTCTCTCTCTGTTACCCAGTCTGGAGTGTAGTGGCACCATCTTGGCTCACTACAACCTCCACCTCCTGGGTTCAAGTGATTCTTGTGTCTCAGCCTCCCGCGTAGCTGGGATTACAGGCATGTGCCACCATGCCCAGCTAGTTTTTATATTTTTAGTGGAGACAGAGTATTGCCATGTTGGCCAGGCTGGTGTTGAACTCCTGACCTCACGTGATACACCTGCCTCAGCCTCCCACAGTGTTGGGGTTACAGGCGTGAGCCACCACACCCAGCCACAAACAGTTTTTCAAAAACAGTACAGTATAGTGAGTAAAAGCACTAGCTTATGCAACAGGTTGGTTTTGTGTGCTGCAGCTAACCTCAAAGTTGTAAGGATTGAATTAGATAATAAAGTGCTTTTAGTAACATGCCTGGCACAGTTCGTTGATTCAGACATTGAGAAAAAATTTTTTAAATTATGCATAGTAGTGTGTACCTTTGGAAAAATTAGAACTTAACAGATAAGGCTAAGTTTGAGCCTTCCAGTCCTTTCCTTCACTGCATACTCTTCAGAGGTAACTGGGATCGTGCTCTGGGAGCATGTCTTTCCAAGTCTGTTTCTTTGCTTTCATAAATACATCTGTTTCATAGACATGCTGTAGTGTTTGCAGAGGGGGCGTGGTATCATCCTGGATTTGTTATTCTGTGCTTTTTTGCTTGACCTACCTTGGATGGCTGTCTAATTGTTACAGCTTTTACCTTTTAACTATTACTCAGTATTCTTCCTAAGGTAAGACTATGCTGATTTTGTTTATATTTCTCTAGTAAAAGGCTGTGCGCAGTGGCTCATGCCTGTAATCCCAGTGTTTTGGGAAGCCAAGGTGGTCAGATCACCTGAGGTCAGGAGTTTGAGACCAGCCTGGCTAACATGGTGAAACCCTCTCTCTACAAAAATACAAAAATTAGCCAGGCGTGGTGGCAGGCACCTGTAAGCCCAGCTACTCAGAGGGTTGAGGCAGGAGAATGGCTTGAACCTAGGAGGCGGAGGTTGCAGTGAGTCGAGATCATGCTGATGCACTCCAGACGGGGTGACAGAGCAAGACTCCATCTCAAAAATGTATATATATATATATATAATTTTTTTAATTTAGATTCAAAGTAAATCTTGTGTATTATTTGTTCCAGCACATCTTTTGCTTCATAACTTGCTGCATCATGATTATGATTATTATTTTTAAAAGCTGTTACCTTTTTGAAGGAGGAGCCTAAAGGCTGACAGTATCTCTTTAGCTTAATAACTAGTAGTTCTAATTTGGTATTTTATACTCCTAGCACACCACACAAATGAGTGATGAGGAAGAGGATGATGATGGCTGTGACCTTTTCGTTGACTCCGAGAAGGAGGAGGAAGATATTGAGGACATTGAAGAAAATACTAGACCTGTAAGGAAGACTGTAGTTGCTATCCCTTGGCAGGGTTTTAGAACCAATGACTTGTTTCTTTTATTGTCACTTACTTTGTACCTCTCTCATTTTTGCGTATTTGTCATTTCATTTCCACTTTGGAAAATAATGGCAACCTTCTCAAATTGCCTCACAAGTACCACTTTCTTGTCCAGATGTTATGATTTTATGAGTCAGATCATTCAGAATATGTCTGGTTCCAGAGTTTGAAGACTGTAGTGCTCCTGTCTCTCTGCCCCTGCACCTTTTTCTTATTTTCTTGTTTAGATTTTAAGTATTAAAGTGAAGTATTAAAAAAGTAAGGAAATAAAGAGCATCTCCCTTTGAAGGAGCATTTTATGAGTCCTGTTCCTTGGGTGAGCTGTGTAGGGTACATATGTTTAAATTCATTTAATTAAACTGTTTTCTCCTCAGTTCAATTTCTTTGCTCTTGTATGCACAATGTTGTTAGGTGTCCAAACTTGAAGTGTACTAGTTTGTTACAAAACAGCAATTCTTTTGATTTCTCCTGCTGTAGAAAAGAAGCAGACCTACATCGTTTGCTGATGAGCTGGCTGCCCGCATCAAGGGGGATGCCATGGGCCGAGTGGACGAGGAGCCTACAAGTGAGCCCCAGACGCACTGACGGGGGTCGGGGAGGGGTAGTGCAGGGCCCTCTGCTGGCTTCATCAAAGGCGGATTTCCCTTTTGATTAGTAATTACTATGGCAGAAGAGGCTTAAATTGTAGCGCTTATTCCTTTTTTGGTTAATGGACTCCTTTTGATAACTAAACACTGTGGACCCACAAGAAAAACATACATGTACACATGTAGATAACACTTTACATATAATTTCAGGGGATTAATGGAAACCAGAGAACCATGGGTAACAGCTTAAGAATTCCTGTCTGAATATTTACTCGTATATTTTGAACAAATAAGAATGTGCTATATAGCATGTTCTAGTTATATAACAGAGTAGAAAGATAACATAATAATTCTTTCAACAAATACAATCCTGTTATGCACATGAGCCTGGTATGAAAGCAGAAGCCTCCTGCCATACAAAGAGACTCTTGAGTGCCCACTATGGGCAGGGCAGGGGGTTCAGTGCTCTGGTGGAGCTGAGATGAATGGCAGACGTCTTGCTCTTAGCTGTGAGTTATGAGGATGACAGATGTGGAAAGAACCAGGATATGTATACTGAGGGAGGACTTAGTACTATTAAAACTGTGAACTGTTCTTCAAGCCTTATCCTCAGGAGAAGCAAAACCTCGGAAGACACTCAAAGAGAAGAAGGAAAGGAGAACTCCTTCAGACGGTGGGCCTTTTCCCTCAATTTTGTTATTTTAGGAGCCCTTTGACTCAAGATTGTTGCTTACATAAATCATAAAGTACTGCTTTACATGCTGTTTTCCCTCTGACAAGTGGGTCTGTCTCCATTTACTTTGCTGAAGCCTCTGGGCTGGGCACAGTGGCTCACGCCTGTAATCCCAGTGCTTTGGAAGGCCGAGGCGGCCGGATCACAAGGTCAGGAGTTTAAGACCAGCATGGCCAACATAGTGAAACCCCGTTTCTACTAAAAATACAAAAAATTAGCTTGGCGTGGTGGCAAGTACCTGTAGTCCCAGCTACTTGGGAGTCTGAGGCAGGAGAATCGCTTGAACCTGGGAGGCAGAGGTTGCAGTGAGCCTTGATCACGCCACTGCACTCCAGCCCGGGTGACAGTGCGAGACTCGGTCTCAAAAACAAACAAAAGCCTCGGAAGTCATGTTTTGGAGTGCTGGGAGGAGATGTGGGTGTGGAGTAAAAATTCCTGTAGAGATTTGATTTATTAGATTTTACAGCAATCATTTCTTGTCTTTCTGGAATTCTTTAGAAGTGTAGAAACTTAGGGATCTCTAGCTTTTGTTTTCAATAAAGGATACACCAGGCCTTTTCCTATTGAACGGCCGTGTCCATTGTATTTCACTTGTCCCTGTGTCAGTCTGCAGATCCGTTTGTTTAGTCTGCCCTTCCTTCCCCCAGATTTGTGGGGGAATGGGTCTTGAATGTGACATCTGACCTGAATGCTTGCTTCAGAGTAAATCTAGATCCAGGGTGCTGACCTAGAGAATGAATGCTGTCTGCTGCAGACATTGACGGACTTGAGAGTGGAGGCCCAGAGAACCTTTTGAGTGCGTCAGTGGACTGTGCCAGGGGTTTAGTGTGAAATTCATCAGACTGCCTCACGCTTTGTTAAATAGGGTCAGATAAACTCCATGCCAGTTTGGAGACGTTGCAGATGCCAACACGGGAATTTGAGTTCCAGACCCATCTTTAATGCTCCCTGCAAAACACTGCTTTCTGTTTGCTAGATGAAGAGGATAACTTATTCGCACCCCCCAAGCTGACTGACGAGGACTTCTCGCCATTTGGCTCTCGAGGCGGCCTGTTCAGTGGGGGAAAAGGGCTCTTTGATGATGAGGACGAGGAGGTGAGTCCATGGTACCCAGCAACACTCCCTGCAGCTAGCTGTGTCGGGGGTCCACAGCGAAGAAATAGGCTTTATTTGTTTACTGCGGGAAAAACAGCTCAGTTGGAAGTTGCTTCTAGTTTCATATTTTGGGACATTTTGAATTAAGAATCACTGAGTGAAAAATACCATATCCTTCTACCCTTTGTTAGGTGAGGAGAAGGTGTGCACGTGTTAATGTGAATAATTTACTAGGTGATTGTTTCTTGCCTTATCTGTTGTCTTCCGTGTTTGTTTTTAATTGCTGGACAGGCCTAAATTATTTTAGGATCTGATTTTACCGTAGTTATTATCACTTTGCAACTGATTTTCTAACAGAGTAGTAAATATGTAGCTTTAAATCTTGTGGGTTACTTTTCCTTAGAAATCCTCAAATGCAGCTATGCTTTCTCCTGGTTTTGTTAATTCTTTGTCATATACCTTATTACAACCAGAGTGACCTCTTCATGGAAGCCCCCCAGGATCGGCCAGCTGGAGGCTCTGTTAAGGAGGGTAAGCTGGGGCTGGTCAGCTGCATCTCGGTGTGCAGAGTTCCTTCTCACTAGGAGATGGAACCCCGAGGTTCTTCCCAAGCCTCATTTCTGTGTTAAGCAGGAAGCTGTTGTTTTTACCTTGGTCCAGTTGAAAGTAATTCATCTTCACTAATTGATGTCTTGGAAAAAACAGAGTACCATCTGTAAACCCCGTATCACAGTCTTGCCTCTTTGTTAGGAGAGAACTCATGAAAAATCAGACAAGAAAAGTGCCCTAGAGCAGTGTTGAGGATGGTTTTCATTGAATGAAGTTTAATTTAAAGAAACATTTTTAACATTCTCTATAAAAGTTGGAGACCAGTAATTCCCCAGCGCAGTGTGCATTAAAATCTTCTGTGCAGTTTTTTTTGTTTTTGTTTTTGTATTTTTAGTAGAGACAGGGTTTCACCATGTTGGACAGTTGGACAGGCTGGTCTTAAACTCCTGTCCTCAAGTGATCACCCACCTTGGCCTCACAAAATGCTGGGAATACAGGCATGAGCCACTGCACCTGGCCCATTTGTGCAGTTTTTTAAAAACACAAATACAAATATATTTTTTAACATACAAATGTTACTCAATAGGTTTGTGGTAGTTCTCTGGACTTGGGAATTAGTGATTCTAAGTGCCGAGTCTTCCCGGCACGCACATCAGAGCTGGGCCTTGGAGGCCACCCCTTGTGCTTGCTGTGTGGGCTGCTAGCCTGGCTCTGCTCTGCTTTCTGCTGTCCGCGTTTTGGCATCAGTGACTTGCTTGGTTTCCCCCTTTGCTCTTACTGTCTATATTTTTTTACTGACGACTCACCTTTTTGCGGTTATTTTTTACTTGTTCATTCTCATCCAACTGGAATGGGTAGAGCTGGAACTGGTTGGGGGAGCCCTGGTCGTTCTGTCCCTGCCTCTGCCAGCTGTGCTCACCACCTCCCTTGGTGTCCCCCACCTGACCCACTGCTGTGACTTGATCACAGTCAGCATGCTCTTCCTTTGGAGTCACAGCTCAGATTTTGTTAATCCCAAGAAAAAAGTCCTGACATCAGTAGAGAAGAAAATACTAAAGAATTTTAAAATGGCTTGTTCAGGAAAAATTAGTTTCAAAAGGTCTGGTAGTAGCTGTGTGTTACATTGCACACATTTCAGGAAGAAAATAGCAAGGAAAGTTGTTTCCCTTGTGAAATGGTTATCACTTGCTTTCTCATTCTAGAGTCTTCCTCATCCAAACCTGGAAAGAAAATCCCAGCAGGAGCTGTTTCTGTATTTTTAGGTAACATAGCTTAAGGTTTGTTTTCTAAAAACTGTACAAATACTGTTTTTTCATTTTCAAAATTATCTTCTAAACCCTGGCTGGGGACGAGAAAGCACCTGGGAGCTTCAAAGGGCTTTGAGCAGCTTATAGAAAGAGCTCATTTACTGATGTTAGCTCTTATTCTCCTAGAGCTCAGTGGCCTTGGACTTTTTTGTGTGTGAATGACCTGGTGATTCTCCATGGTGAGATGTTCTGTAGCAGTAATGGATGGAGGCTATCTGGCCCTGTTAATGCACTTTGTGGATTAACTGAAATGCAAAGTTCTTGGTGGGTGATAATTATTTTCTGTAAATCCAACAGGCGCACACTGGCTCACAGCTATGGCTGTCTTGTCCCTCCGCCCACAGGAGACACGGATGTGTTTGGTGCTGCCTCCATTCCATCACTGAAGGAGCCCGAGAAGCCTGAACAGCCCACTCCAAGGAAAAGCCCCTACGTTCCCCCTCCCACTGGCCTCTTTGATGATGATGATGATGATGATGACGACTTTTTCTCGGCACCCCGCAGCAAACCTTCCAAAACAGGTACCTGTTCCTGCCTCTGTTTCTGGGACTTCAGCCAGAAAGAGAATGTTGCCTAAAAAGAACTTAAGCTCCCCTAGTTTTGTACCAGAATCCCTTCTCCAGCATTCCTGTCATTGAGCTGTTGTGTCTGTACTTACATAGGTGTGATGCCTGGGAGGTCTCTTTTGTGAACCAATCTTTTCTGCTCTGTAAGCTGATTACTATGATTATTTTCCTTATAGAGAGCAGAAATCCTTTTCCCTATAACTTTCGCTTGCAATTTCCATTTCTGACCTTTTGTATTGTAAAGTTTTAATCATACTTTCTTCCAGCCGACCTTAGTTAATTACATGAGCCGCATGTTGCATGCTGGCTGTTTAGTTCCCAGCTTCTCTTCTCTCTGCCAGAAAGCTCAGGCGGCCTTGGTCTTTCCTCAGATGATGGGGTTTTCATCCCCTTGGCCACTTTGGCGTTCTCCTTTCTTTTCCTCTTAAATGTAAGTCCTGTGTTCCTGAAGTCATTCCTGTAAATCATTTGTTTTTAAATGTGCAGATGAATCTCCCAGAGGCTTTTGTCAAAATGAAGATTCCGATTCAGTAGGTCCAGTGTGGGGCCTGAGAATTTACATTTTCCAGCAAGCTTCATGGTCTGTAGATCACACTTGGAATAGCAAGACAGATTCGTTGACTGCTTTTCTGGAAAAGAAAGGTAGCTCCCTAAGGTGCACAAGATTTTCAGCAAGTTGAAAAACTAAAAAAGGATGGCATAGGAATAGATGGAACTGAATATATTTAGAAGTAGGCTGTCTGGACTGACTCTCCTTTTCAAACGTTAGGTGTAGAAAGTAAGGATGGAAGCCAAAGTGTGAGGGAAAACGATAGCCTAGTTAATCTAGAAAAAGTGCAGACGGATGCAGAATGCACGCAGGTCTCAGTGAAGTTGACAGTGAGTGAAGGTAGTAGTGCTTTCTGTAGCTCCCCAGGACTCTCACTTAGTGGATATCTTTGAGAACTGATTTAGAATCACTAGTAAATTGATGCTGCTTTCTTTGACAACTGCTATTCTCTTCGGACATTCATGAGTCAGTGACCTCATTTCAGCAACACATGCCCCATTCGGTACAGCAGTGCTTATGGTGGTGAAAATATTCATCAGCAGGGTAAGCTATGGCCCTTCTATTCAGTGGAATATAGTACAACTGTTAAAAGGAAAGGGTCTATGCTTGTTGACTTGGGAAGATTTTATAGGTACATTAAATGGAAAACACAAATGGTAAGACACATTGTTCAAATTATCTTCTTATTTATAGTCTTATTTGTAAATAACTAAAGTTAATTCATTAGTACATTCTTTGGGGGAATTAGAAGCATGTATGCTGAACTGTTGCCAATGTCCATCTTGTTTGAGTAGACCGGTGGGATTATGAGGGGATTTCAGTATTTGCTTTTATCTGCTTTTGTACTGTTTGATTTTTTTAAAGGAGGAGCCAAGCCCTCATTTCTCAGATTCCTTAGATGAGTAGCTTGGTGGCCCTCTTAAATGATATTTCTTCCTCTAGATCTCTCTTCACCATGTAGGCCAGTCCAAGCTACTCTAAGCACAGGTGATGTCTGCTTGGATAAGCATGTCACCCACGTGGTTAAACTATCTGTTCTGTTTTTCAACTGAGCTGTTACTATGCTCTTTGAAAAATTCCAAGGGAAGAGTATAGTTTCACTTACTATTTCTGTATAACTAATCAAGAAACAACATAACTTTTTATATTTATTCTTCGGGAGAGAAGAATTTTTTAATCTGTGAATTTTGTGATAGGATGTTTGACCTTAGTATAATTTTACGCCTTGGTATTTTTAAAGGCAAAGTCCAATCCGCTGCCAATATCTTTGGTGACGAAGAAGGAGATCTGTTCAAAGAAAAAGCCCAAGCATTGCCAGAAGCCACTGTGAGTCAGACAGATGAAAATAAAGCAAGAGCAGAAAAAAAGGTGAGCGGGATGGAAGAGTTAACGCAGGAACATTGATCCGTGGCATTTTAATAATTCATCTGGAACCCAAAGGGAAGTATTGTTCCCTTACACGTTCATATTGAAGAACTTCAAACAGAAAGTGGAAAGAATATTGCAGTGAACACCCAAATAACTACCACCCAAACTGATCAGTTCTTAGGGTTTTGGCAAATAATTTACGGATGTAAACCTTGTTACGTATCTATTTTTTTTCCTGAACTATTTGCATGCAAGTTGTTTGAACTGTTTGCTGCATGGAACTGTTTGTGTGTAGTCATTGTGACATTCTACCCCTAAATATTTCATTAAGCCTCTCTTGAAAAGACTTCCATATAACCACAGTGTCATGATCAACAGCTGTGAGACTGACAGTAATTCTATAGTAGAATCTAATATCTAGTCTGTATTAGAATTGCTCCAGTTTGCCCCAAAATATCTTTGTAAAATCACCCCAACAAATAGAATACAGATTTAAAATTATCTCGCCTATAGTTTATACTGTAATTTCCTCTCTTGTTCCCAAAATGCCGTTTATAGCAGCGGTCCCCAACCTTTTTGGCATTAGGGACGTAAGGAGAGTGCAACTTGCAACCTAGATCCCTCGCAGGCACAGTTCACAGTAGGGTTTGTCCTCCTGTGAGAATCTGATGTTGCCACTGATCTGACAGGAGGAGGAGCTCAGGCAGTAATGCTTGCTGCTCACCTCACCTCCTACTGTGCGGCCTGGCTCCTAACAGGCCATGGACTGGTCTGCAGCCCAGAGTTGGGGACCCCTGCTTTATAGTTTTTTTTGTGTTTTGATTTTTTTTTTAAGAAACCCAGGATTCAGGCAGTGTGTCTGCATTGCATTTGGTTGTCCTGTCTCTTTGGTCTCCTTAATGTAGAGCAACACCTCCCACATCTTTTTTTTTTTTTTTTAATGTCCAGCCACTTGTCTTGTAGAATGTGTCTCATGAATTTGCTTGATTATTTTCCTCTGAGTAGATTCAGAGTCAGAGCAGTTTTGGCAAGAGTACAAGCAGACAGGGTTGTGCACTTCCCATTGGATCATCTCCCAAGACAAATCAGGTCCACTGTCTGCCTCATTCAGACACGTTTGTCACTTGGTTGTTAGGGTGCCCACCACACTGCTTCACTGGAAAGGATCCTGTTCTCTTTTGCCATTGATAAGTTGATCTCTAAAGTGATAGTTGAACACAGTGTGAATATCTGTTGTCTCCCAGCCTTTTACTCAGTGTTTTAAAAATCCATTGATGATCTTTTCCTGAATCGGTTAACCTGTTAGCAAGCATAAACCACCGCTTTTTTAATTCTATATGTCTTATGCGTTGACATTCTTCTGAATAAAGAGTTTCCTCTTCCTCTCCTTCCCTGACTTTTAGTATTTCTTTGGGATCATGGATTCATTCTTCAATGTAAGTGATAATCCATTACTATCATTTTTCTTCTTCTTCCTTTTTTTTTTTCTTTTTTGAGACAGGATCTTGCTCTGTTGTCCAGGCTAGAGTGTAGTGGTGCAATCACAGCTCACTGCAACCTCAGCCTCCTGGGTTCAAGTGATTCTCTCCAGCCTCAGCCTACCAAGTAGCTGGGACTGCATGCACGCGCCACCATGCCCAGCTAATTTTTGTATTTTTTGTAGAGACTGGGTTTGACCATGTTGGCCAGACCATCATTCTTTTGATGCTCAGATTGACCTGAGTTTGGCCAGTGCTTGTGTCCCCAGCAGTTTTTAAGCCCTTCTGACTGTTTGATGTTTCACTGCTGTCCCGCACAGCTGATCCCTCCTCTTTCTACAGTTCATCTTATCATGTCATGTCCTGGCTGCGAAACCCTGACTTTCTCCTGCCCACCACCTAAGGCCCAGCATTCAGAACCTGGCAGGCCCGTCAGGCAGCCTGCCTTTCCATGCTGTCTCTCATTGCATATGTCCCATCTATGTACCCATTGACCCAGGCAGTGTGTCCTGCCCCCCGATACACCAGATGTGTCCTCTGTTTGTCTTACTGTTCTCTTAACAGACCCCTTGGCTTGGTGCCTATCATAGCAGAGACTCCGTGCATTCTCTAAATGGTTGATTGAATAAACCCTCTTTTCTGGGTATCTTATTTGTTCATGCTTAATTTTTCTTTTTCTTTTTTTCCCCCCCAACAAAGGTTACCTTGCCTTCCAGCAAAAATCTCAAACCCTCGTCAGAAACAAAGACTCAAAAAGGCTTATTTTCAGATGAGGAGGACTCTGAGGTATGGTATTCTTTTCCTTAGTTGTTGGTGTTGGTCTATGAATATGACATAGAAACTATTTCTGAATCAGGTTTTTCTCAGTGGAGTTATAAGACTTTTTGTTAAGTACTCCAGTTCTTTAAAAATTATCTCTAGAGGCCAGGAGCTGTGGTTCATGCCTGTAATCCCAGCACTTTGGGAGGCCAAGGCAGGAAGACACCTGAGGTTAGGAATTTCACACCAGGCTGGCCAATGTGATGAAACCCTGTCTCTATTAAAAATACAAAAATTTGCTGGATATGGTGGTGCGAGCCTGTAATCCCAGTTGCTCAGGAGACTGAGAGAGGAGATTCACTTGAACCCGGGAGGCAGAAGTTGCAATAAATCAACATCACACCATTGCACTCTAGCCTGGGCGACAGAGCGAGACTTCATCTCAAAATAAATAAATGAATAAAAAATAATCTCTTGAGAGCTTAGGGTCTTTAGAAAGCAATATGTTTACAATACTTTTCACTTTTGGGTTGGACTGTATTTGCATTTCCTGTGATGAAAATACTCTCTCTTTAGGATGCTCAGATTTTAGACTATTAATGGGCTCATGATGTGATGAGGAGCTTGCACCAGAGTAGAGGTCACCGTGCTCCTTCCTTTATTCACATTCTCACTAACTGGACCATGGCTTAGTGCTGTAGCGGAAGGATTCTGGCATAGCCATCTGTCTTGTCGAGACTGAGATCGCTAACAGGCTGTGGGACCCTGGTTCACAGGTTGCTTCGGGCCCTCCAGGCACCTTAGAACCACCTCTCAGAATGTCACTGCTTTTCCTGAGTCTCTCAGGCCTAGGTCATCTTAGATCTAATTTTAAGTTAGCCTTTTAGGAGATCAGAGACCTGTATGAGAATGTAATGGGAAGTAATAAGCCCCTTTTACAGAAAAATATGTGGACATGGCAGAAACTTACACGTATTTCAAGAAACTGTGGGCTCTAGGTTAGGCTCTCACGGTTGGACTTTGCACTCACAGCAAGGATGAACGTGGAACCCTTTGGAAGTAGAGATTGCCCTTGATGTAAAGAATACCCTTGAGGCTATTATTTCACTGAAGGCTAGTGTACAAAACATGGGAATTAACCAGAGTCCAATTAAGTCACAACCCTGAGCCCTGAGAAACAGCATGATGGGGCCTCCACCATCTTATGCTCATGGATCCCATGTGTCACCCACACCTGCACCTCGGGGTCTTTGCACCTGCCCCTGCCACTCTGAGGAATGCTGTTCCCAGAATCCAGCTTGCTTCCTCACTCTTTCTGTGTGAGGCCTCCCTGACGAAATACACACAACTGGAAGCCTGCTAGCACATGCCACCCTATACTCCTGGTCCCCTTTCCTGTTTCACAGTTTACCACAGCACGTGTTCCAAGGGACAATGTATATTTACTTATTTATTGTCTGTGCTTTCCACTAAAGTAAGTGCCATGAGGGCAGGACTTTTTATTTCCTGTTTGTATCCTTAACAGCCTGTCCTTAATACCAGTGCTTGGCATGTGATAAGCCATCCAGTAATTGTCGACTAGACAAGAAAACCAAATGTGAGCAATTGCAGTGACTTACGAGGTGTTCTGGTTATTTGTTGCTGTGAAACAACCTAACTCCAAAACTGAGTGGTTCACAACACCAGTAGTTTTGTTGTCTCACAGTTCCAGAGGTTGACTGGGCTTAGCTAGGCCATTGTCACTGAGGGTCTCTTGTGTCTGAAGGTGGCTGGGCTGAGGATCAGCTCACTCATATGTCTGGTACCTGGGCACTGGGGCCCCTGGGACATCTCTCATTAGCTCTTTGTGGCTACCAGCATGTAGTCAGGGAAGCCGGACCTCATACATGCTGGCTCAGGGCTGTCGGAGAGATTTCTCAGAGAAAGCCAAATGGAGGCCATGTCGCCTTCTGTGTTCCAGCCTTGGAAGTCAACGGTGTTCCATTTGCTTCATTTGTTGATCAAGATGGTCACAATGGCCCATCCAGGTTCATGGGGAGGGGCCGTAGGCTCCCCTTCTTGATGGTGGGAGTGTAAATGAACTCTCAGACTTGTGTGAAAACCCTCCCAAAGGCTTTGCCCCATGTGTGTCACCATAGAGTGAATGTTTTTATTGGATATTGTTGGGATTCTGAGGCAAGGAGAAGTAAAACTAAGGCAGTCTAAGAGTTAAAGCTTTGGACCCGAAGGAATGTGTCCTGAGTCCTTTCTGTATATCTCAAGTGTGAGGCTGACACTTTCCCTGTGAAGTCATTCGGGGAGAACATATTTGAGGTAATGGAAGTGTGTTTTTTTGCAGTACCAAGAAAGGTATTAGTTAAGGGTCCAAAACTGTGATGTTGACATTTGTTTTTGTTGTTTGCTTTGGTTTACTTTCATTTTCTTAGATCAGCAGAACTCTTTCTCTTGCCGTTGTGTAACATGCAGGAGGGGCACGGGATGCCCGGAATTCCCCTTGTGGGCTCTTCAATCTAAGTAAACCCATGAAACTCCAGGGAAGGGGAAAACCACTGTATGGAGGAGATCTCGCTTAGTGAACTCATTAGGTCTATATTTGAGGAGTAGACATCGACTCCATAATTTAAAAAAGAAAAAAAAAAAACTGTCTGAAGAAGTCTTAGAAAATATGTTCTTGGCCTATTTAATTGTTCGGCTCTTGTGTATTGAAGTTTCTCTTCCCAAGGGAATAGATGTCCCATTTTATGTTTCTACTTCATGTAGCTCAATTTGCAGGTCTTTCTTTGCAGGGTAAGCTGATGTTTTATAGCATTTTGAAAATTTCTTTATTTTTATATTTTTTACTTTTTTTGAGATGAAATTTTATCTTTTTGCCCAGGCTGGAGTGCAGTGGTATGATCTCGGCTCACTGCAACCTCCATCTTCCAGGTTCAAGCAATTCTCCTGCCTCAGCCTCCTGAGTAGCTGGGATTACAGGCACCCACTACCACACCTGGCTAATTTTATGTTTTTAGTAGAGATGGGGTTTTGACATGTTGCACAAGCTGGTCTCGAACTCCTGACCTGAGGTGATCCACCTGCCCCAGCCTCCCAAAATGCTGGGATTATAGGCATGAGCCACAGTGCCAGGCTGAAAGTTTCTTTAGAATCTAGTAAGTCTTATCCTGGTTTGCAACATCATATACCTGTAGTTAAGCTAAGTAGACTACCAAACATTTAAAAATAGAAATTTAATTTTTATTTATTTAAAAGGAGTAAGTCAATTGGGTGTGGTGGCTCATGCCTGTAATTCCAGCACTTTGGGAGGCTGAGGCAGGTGAATCACGAGGTCAGGAGATTGAGACCACCCTGGCTAACATGGTGAAACCTGGTCTCTACTAAAAATACAAAAAAATTAGCTGGGCGTGGTGGCAGGCACCTGTAGTCCCAGCTACTCGGGAGGCTGAGGCAGGAGAATGGCTTGAACCCAGGAGGCGGAGCTTGCAGTGAGCCGATATCGCGCCATTGCACCCCAGCCTGGGTGACTGAGCGAGACTCCATCTCAAAAAAAAAAAAAAAAAAAAGAAAAAGAAATAAATCATAATCTTAGGAGAGAAGGGTGTTACTAAATAAAATAGTTGTAGCTCCATTAATTTGGGAATCTAGCCCCTGTTTCTTTTTTTTTTTTTTTTTTTTGAGATGGAGTCTTTCTCTGTCACCCAGGCTGGAGTGAGTGCAGTGGTGCAATCTCAGCTCACTGCAGCTGGGTTCAAGTGATTCTCCTACCTCAGCCTCCTGAGTAGCTGGGATTACAGGCACCCACTACCACACCTGGCTAATTTTATGTTTTTAGTAGAGATGGGGTTTTGACATGTTGCACAAGCTGGTCTCGAACTCCTGACCTGAGGTGATCCACCTGCCTTGGCCTCCCTAAGTGCGAGGATTACAGGTATGAGCCACCATGCCTGGCCTCTTGACATAGTTCTTACGGAGTGAAATCTACAAGTTTTGTTTTTTTAAATCTGCCTTTGAGAAATACAGTTGACCCTTTAATAGTGTGGACGTTGTTTTGACTTCCATATTGCAGTGAAAAATCCATATATAACTTCTTACTTCCCAAAAACTTACCTACTAGTAACTTACTGTTAACCAGAAGCCTCACAGATAACATAAACAGTTGATTAACATAAAAATAGTATAGTATCTATTTATATATTTTTGTATTCCTGACATATCTAGCATTTCCTTAATTTTTTTTGTATTTCTAGGCTACATGGTTTGTCTGCAAGATTTTTCAAATTGTTGCAAATGTCCAAAAAATTTTTCAACATATTACTGATAAAACATTTGTGTAGAAGTGGACGTGTGCAACTCAAACCTGTATCATTCAGGGTCAGCTGTACTTTAGTCTAGAGAGTGGATCAATGTTATACCCAATGACCTACAAGAATGTCTTGGATCAAGTGGAGATACAAAGGAGAAGGCAGCCATGTTCTGAGCATGGCCTTTCTTTCCCATCCTGGATAGAGAGAGCACACTGGGGAAGAGAAATAAGAGAGAAGACAACCCAAACCTTAACTCTGATGCAGTACTGGGCAGTGATGAACTCATAGGCTTTGCCATCAGACCCCTGGGTTCATATCCCAGCTCCACTACTGGCAAACCAGGGACCTGGAGCAAGTAGCTTCACCTTCCTTAAGCTCACATGGTTTAACAGTGAGTAGGGTCATTGTGGCAGCTGTAACTACTAGTGTGACACTCTTGCAGAGTTCCGGCACACAGTAAGTGCACAGTGAATGTGAGCTTTGTCATTAGTATCCCCAGTGGACACCGGCTCATTACTCTCCTGGCCTGTCCTATATTACCGTACTCTCCTTAAAGGAGACTTCATCCAGGAAGACACTCCCTTCATCCATCTTCACATTCCAGGGCTGTTCACCTGCTGTTCAGAGTTTGTCCATCCTCAGACTCAGGCCCTCTGATGCTTTTGTTCCCCTTACCTGAATAAAAGCACCTTAATAAATACAACTTTTGGGGAGTGCTTGACCACAGAAGAATTTACAAATGCCATTAAACCTAGTACACCAGCAATTGTATTTAGTAAACTATTTCTTCACTTTGTATAAACTCTTTGAAACTAATGAGAAACACAAGTCATGCCTTCCCTCCATCCCAGGAGTATGTCTTTCTTACCTGTAAAGGAGTGGAGACAGACCCCTAGTTCTCTCCTTTGAGGTATTGTTCTGGTTTGTCGTTTGTGGAGAGGACAGTGTGAGTTTCTGGCTGCTGCAGGGGCTCCCATGCCCATTGCAGGCTGTAACCCCCTGAAATGAGCAGAGAGGCACTTGCCCACAGGCGACTGGATGGGGCTCAGTTTCTCCTTGTACTTCGTGATCTCATTTGCATGTTGTCCTCTTGCTTCTTCCCAGCTGTTCTGCCTTCGAGTTCTATGGTAATCTCTTTCCCTTCTATGGGTGCAGTGGGAAAAGGCTGTAGTTTGGGATTTACTAGCATTTTGTAGGTTTTCCCCGCCAGAGGTGTTATTTGTATACCTGACTGGAGACTTACTTCCTAACAGTTTGATGTAGGAAGACATCTTATGTTTTCTGTTTATAAGGTTGTCTTACCTTTCTGCCATTTGCTTTTCTAGGATAATCTTTTTGGGGGTACAGCTGCTAAGAAGCAGACATTGTCTCTACAAGCTCAGAGACAAGAGAAAGCAAAACCCTCTGAGCTCTCCAAAAAGAAAGCATCTGCCCTGTTGTTCAGCAGTGATGAGGAGGTGAGCTGAGGTTTCTCCTAAAGAAGAGGGGAGTATTTGATGAGATTTAAGAGTCAAAGCCATCCCAAGTATTTTCTCTTTCTACCTGTTTTATATCTAGTGACATTCAGTCACCAAAGGCGATGTTCACAAGATTGTCTTTTCTGAAGGAAGACATTTAATGTAATATATAATTTAAAGATGAATCTCTTCAGAATGGTTCGGAATAAATATGACTCCCACACGATAGTACATGCTCCTTCTAATGAGTTAGGCCGGCTACGGGAGAAATGATTTCTCACCCATCGCTAGGTTCATGGTCGAGTCCCCTATAACAAATGACAGATTAACCAGAGAAAAGTGTGCAAGTTGATTGAAGATAAGTTTTACCTGACACAGGAGCCTTCAGAAAGGAAGACTCAGAGAAACAGGAAATCCTGTGTCGATTGTATGCTGTCTGATGAAGAAGCGGACAGTTTTGGAGAAGCACCGTTAGATGAAAGGGGTGTGACCTGATGGGAATAAGCTGGGGGAGCTCAGCAAGGCCTGTGTGGTCAGATCATTCTCTGCATCTTTACAAATAAGGAGGCTCCTTTCCTCTGGGAATAGGGAGGACTGGAATGAAAGTCTTATGACCTACTCCAGAGAGGGTTAGAGGATTCTTCTATGGCCTGCTGCAGAGGAGAAGGGCCAGGGAAAGGTCAGAGAGACCTTTCTGTTTCTCAGATGCCAAGGTGTCATATTTTGAGGTAGCATGTCCCATATACCCCAATGGCCATATATAGTAGTATCTTGTTAAATGACTACTGTGTTTCATTAATTTAGAATTATAGCTAGACATGGTAGGAGTTACCTATTGAGGTTAAACTCCTTTTTGAAGGAGTCTTACCAATATTTCTGTTTGTGATCTGGATAGATATTACCAAAGACAATAGTGAAAATGGTTTAGTTACTAACTCAATCAGATGTAGTACCAGGGAATCAGATTTAGCTGTGCAGAAAAAGACTTTAAAGATGATGATATTAAAAATCCTGAGTATTAAACATCATCCTGTGTTACGGTAATTCCTCTTTATTTTAACATTCTAGGCAAGTTAGGAGGGGGTGAATTAGATATATAAGTTGTAGATATGTTCATGTTCTTATTGAAAGCAATTTTAAAATTCCAAAGCACATTGCAAAAAAAAATGTATGGAAAGCTTATATGCCTATAATCTCAGCACTTTGAGAGTCCAAGGCGGGCAGATCCCCTGAGGTCAGGA
This sequence comes from Trachypithecus francoisi, assembly GCF_009764315.1. Taxonomy (NCBI): domain Eukaryota; kingdom Metazoa; phylum Chordata; class Mammalia; order Primates; family Cercopithecidae; genus Trachypithecus; species Trachypithecus francoisi. Next base: position 55,581,043 of record NW_022681474.1, on the reverse strand, counting down.
GTTCGAGACCAGCCTGAACAACATGGAAAAACCCCGTCTCTATTAAAAATACAAAAAAATTAGTGAGGAATGGTGGCGTATGCCTGTAATCCCAACTACTCGGGAGGCTGAGGCAGGAGAATCACTTGAACTCAGGAGATGGAGGTTGTTGTCAGCTGAGATCATGCCATTGCACTCCAGCCTGAGCAACGAGCGAAACTGTCTCAAAAAAAAAAAAAAAAAAAAGCTTATGCAACACAGATGTGAACAAGACACAACGAAAAATTGCTAGTAATCCTTTTACCACAAAAGTCTGAGTTTGGCCTTTAGAAAGCATTTAAGGAAATCCCACCCAGCTATGCTCACACCTCCACATCAAGGAACTCCCAAGCATATATAATTTGTGTTTTCTACTCAAATATATGAATTTATGATGGATTATCCAGTTTTATCTTTTAAACATTGTCAGTGGTTGTTCCCTCTGTAGTAACAGCCGAACATCAGCGTAGTTGCCTCTGGTAGAGTATTAAAGTGGTTCAGGGAAAATGAAAACATTAGCTAAAGCTTGGAGCAAAAAGACATGCACAGGAAAGATAACCAAGGTTCTAGAACAGGGGCGTCCAGTCTTTTGGCTTCCCTGGGCCACACTGGAAGAAGAACTGTCTTGGGTCACACAGAAAATGCACTAACAAAGCTGATGAAGTAAAAAAATTAAAAGTTCATGCATAAATCCCATAATATTTTAAGAAAGTTTACAGATTTGTGGTGGGCCGCATTCAAAGCCATACTGGGCTGTGTGTGGCCCTTGGGCCATGGGTTGGACAAGTTTCTCCTAGAACAAAGACTCTCAACTTTCGCTGCTCATGGGATCCATGGGGAACTTAAAAGAATGCTGACTTGACAGACTGGGCACAGTGACTCACGCCTGTAATCCCAGCACTCTGGGAGGCCGAGGTGGGCGAATCACCTGAGGTTAGGAGTTTCAGACCAGCCTGGCCAATGTGGCAAAACTCCGTCTCTATAAAAAATACAAAAATTATCCAGGCATGGTGATACATGCCTGTAGTCCTAGCAACTCAGGAGGCTGAGGCAGGAGAATCACTTGAACCCAGGAGGCAGAGGTTGCAGTGAGCCAAGATCGCACCACTGCATGCCAGCCTGGGCCACAGAGCGAGACTCCATCTCAAAAAAGGAAAACAAAACAAAAAAAAAGACCTAAGGAGTGCTGACAGCGGATCCCAGCTCCAGAGATTCTGAATTCATCAGTCTGGGGTACAGCCTTGTCATTGGAGTTTTGTGATGCTCTCCAGTGGATTCCAGTGTTTAGTCACTGCTAAACGTTGAGGAGCACTTCTCAAACTTCAATGTTTAAGAAATCATCTGGACACCCTATGAAATGCAGGTTCTGATTCAGAAAGTAGGGGTGGGGCCTGAAATAATCTGCATAATCTGCTGCTGCTTTGTGGCCTCCACTTGGATTTGCAAGACTGTAGACTCCAGAGATCAGAGCACTTATGCAAGTGGTTGGGAGTTCTTTGATTTAAAGGGGTGTGAGCATAGCCTAGTGGAATTTCCTTAAATGCTTTCTAAAGGCCACATTCAGACTTGTGGTAAAAGGATTACTAGCAGTTTTTCATTGTGTCTTCTTCACATGTGTGTTGCATGAGTTTTGACACTTTTTTTTTTGTAATCAGCTTTAGGATTTTTAAAATTAAAATATCATTCTCCTCTGGAGTTGGAAGTTCTTGAGTTATTGGTATTTTTACATTCGGCTTCCTCTTATAGCCTCTGTAATTAATGTTGATCCCCTGAAGTAGACAAGTCATTTGTCGTAACACAGTGTAGAACTACAGTGAGAAGAGACATCATGGCAGGTGTTGGAGGAGGAAATCATGAGAAGCTCTGTGAGGTCAGAGAACCCAGCTGTCTAGATTTGAGTTCAAAGAAAAGTCTTAGGCATGAGCTTTCTTCAAGATTGATGCACTAAGTTTAATACTTAGTTTAAATACAACTTAGTTTAACAAATATAAGTTTTATTTTACTTCCCATGTTTTATAATCTAAATTGCCAATGGACTTTTGTTTTTTTGAGTTGGAGTCTTGCTCTGTTGCTCAGGCTGGAGTGCAGTGGCACGATCTCGGCTCACTGCTAACTCTGCCTCCCGGGTTCATGCCATTCTCCTGCCTCAGCCTCCCGAGTAGCTGGGACTACAGGCGCCCGCCACCACGCTGGGCTAATTTTTGTGTATTTTTAGTAGAAACAGGGTTTCACCATGTTAGCCAGGATGGTCTCAATCTCCTGACCTCGTAATCCGCCCACCTCAGTCTCCCAAAGTGCTGGGATTGATTACAAGCGTGAGCCACCACACCTGGCCTGGAGTTTTAATATATATTTTATGTTTTAAGGACCAGTGGAATATTCCTGCTTCACAGACCCACTCAGCATCTGACAGCAGGTCTAAAGGAGAACCCAGGGATTCTGGGACCCTCCAGAGCCAGGAGGCCAAGGCTGTGAAAAAGACAAGTCTCTTTGAGGAAGACGAAGAAGATGATCTGTTTGCCATTGCTAAGGACAGGTGAGATAGTCATCGTAAAGAATCCCTCATTCTGTGTCTGTGGTAACAAGAAGAGGAATTTGATGCACAACTAGTTCCTTGGGTAATTGCTAATCACAGATCACATAGTCATTGCACCAATGAGAATGTCTTTGCTTTTCACTGGCCCCATCTTTTCCCTCAGTACCCAGAAATGTTTGTCTTCATGGATCCTTATCTGATTTCTTCCCCCATCATTTTTTTTTTTTTAACCTTAAAGTATTCCTTTTCTTTGTTTGTCAGGGATTTGAGTATAATTTGGTATCTTTTGCTTGTGATTTTTCTCTGGGCTACTCTAAAGTCTGTCAGGTTTGGTCAGGATTACTTAAAAGTTTATTGAGGCCCATTGCGGTGGCTCACGCCTGTAATCCCAGCACTTTGGGAGGCCGAGGCAGGCAGATCAGGAGGTCAGGAGTTCAAGACCAGCCTGGCCAATATGGTGAAACCTGGTCTCTACTGAAAAAATATAAAAATTAACCGGGCTTGGTGGCACATGCTTGTAGTCCCACCTGCTCAGGAGGCTGAGGTAGAAGAATTGCTTGAACTCGGGAGGAGGAGGTTGCAGTGAGCCAAGATTGCACCACTGCACTCCAGCCTGGGCAACAGAACGAGACTCCATCTCAAAAAAAAAAAAAAAATTTGTTATTTGAATAGAAATCTGCTCAGCATTTAACCACACCCTGTTAGGAGGAGGTTCCCTGCAGAGCTGTGCAGTATCCCACCAGGGGCTGATAACCCTTAGCTGGCCACCTAGGTGCCTCTCCACGTTAATGCTGGAACTGAAGCTGGCAGAACATTCAGAGTGAGTGTGGGCTGTGAGTAACATGCTGCCAGATTAGCTTACAGTAATTACTTCCTGCAAATACTTTTTTTCCTTTTGAGAGCCTTACGTGATTACTTTGAAAGTCAACTGAATGTTATTAGCAGAAAGAAGTAACTGATTGGACATATAAATCCTATGCTTTGGTGTGGTTGTCATTTTATAGATTCAGAAGTACCTCAGGTTTCTGTCTCCAAATACTGGGATCTTGTCAAACATTACCACTTCTGCATTAGGCCTCTGTAACTTGACACTCAGGTGCATCTTTGGCTTCTGATTTAGAATATAGGCTCTGGAAACTTGATATTAAATTCTGATTCTGCTGGTTCCTGTCTGAATAACCTTGGGCAAGTTACCTAACTTCCCTGTGCCTCAGTTTCCTCATTTGTTAAGCAAAAATTAAAATAGTACTTCTCTCATGGGTTTGTTGGGATGATGAGATGGAATCTAAATGTGAAATGGTTAGCACAATAGCTGGCACATTCTGAGCATTCAGGTGTTACCAGTTAGCACCGTGAGTGCAGGGAAATAGTACATTCCTTTATTTTTGTTGCTCTCTGCTGGGACATTCTTCTTCCTATGTTGCCTGGCCACCTTCTCCAAACCTTAGTGTAAGTATTGTTTCTTAAGAAGTCCTCCCAGCCGGGCACAGTGGCTCACGCCTGTAATCCCAGCACTTGAGGAGGCTGAGGTGGGCGGATCACAAGGTCATGAGTTGAAGACCAGCCTGACCAACATGGTGAAATCCCATCTCTACTAAAAATACAAAAATGAGCAGGGTGTGGTGGCACACTCCTGTAATCCCAGCTACTTGGGAGACTGAGGCAGGAGAATCGCTTGAACCTGGAGGCAGAAGTTGCAGCGAGCTAAGATCTCGCCATTGCACTCCAGCTGGGCAACAGAGGGAGACTCCATCTCAAAAAAAAAAAAAAAAAAAAAAAAAGATTGCCTTCACTAACTTTAAACAGATGAGAAAGAGAAGAAATAGGGAGTCGAGGGCGGACGTGGCTCCACCTTCATACCCCCACACCCTCAGCTGAGCATTTTCTACACTGTATTGAGGTTAGCTTGCTCCCGTGAGCACTCCCTACCCCCACCCCACACAAGGTCATAAATCTGGCAGTCTGAGTCCCATCTTGTTTGTGGGTCCTGGTTCCAGCCACACACCATACCTGGCTTTCAAGAATGCTTTCTCTGCTCCAGATATATCCTACCTCCTATTGTCCCTGAAGTTTTCTGTCAAGTTTTATGTATGGAAAATAATTCATACCTTCATCAGATCTCAAAAGAAGCTTTATACACACAAGAAGAAATTTGCTTGAGGATGTGGAGGAATTGGAACCCTCATACACTGCTAGTGGGAATGTAAAATGGTATAGTCACTTTGGAAAATGATTTAGCATTGCCTCAAAATGTTAAACATAGGTCACCATATGACACAATAGTTTCATTCCTATGTATATACATAAGAGAAATGAAATCAGTTGTTCATGTAAAAACTTGTACATGAGTGTTTATTGCAACCTTAGTCATAACAGCCAAAAGTGTAAACAACCCAAATGTCCATCAGCTGATGACTGGATAAAAAAAAGTATAACCGTACAATGGATTATTCTTCAGCAATAAAAAAGAATAAGGTAGTGATGCATCCTAGAACATGAATGAACCTAGAAAATTTTATGTTACTTGAAAGAAGCCGGTCACAGAAAACCACATATTGTATTGTTCCATTTATATGAAATGTATAGAATAGATAAACCATAGAGACAGAAAGTAGATCAGTGGCTGCCAAGGCCTGTGGGGCTGGGGAAATGGAGAGTGATTGCTCATAGGCATGGCGTTTCTTTTTGGGCTCATGATAATGTTGTGCACTTAGATTGTAGTGATAGTTGCACAACTCAATGAGTACATTGAAAATACCACTGAAGTATGCACTTTTAAAGGGTGAATTTGGCCAGGTGCAATGGCTCATGCCTGTAATCCTAACTCATTGGGAGGCCAAATGGAAGGATCTCTTGAGGCCAGGTGTTTGAGACCAGCCTAGGCAACACAGAGCAACCTCACCTCTCCAAAAAAGTAGAACAATTAGCCAGGTATGGTGATGTGTGCCTGTAGTTGTAGCTACTTGAGAGGCTAAGGCAGGAGGATCACTTGAGTTCAGGAATTTGAGGCTGCAGTGAGATATGATTGTGCCACTGCTCTCCAACCTGAGCAATAGAGTAAGACCCTGTCTTAAAAAGTAAAATAAATATTAAAAATAAATAAAAGGTGAATTTTATGGTATGTAAATTATGTCTCAATAACACTACTAAGAAAAAGAAATAGAAGCCAGGCCACAGGGTCATTTCCCAGTGCTGATCCCGGCCCTGTGATCTCTCTTGGCAACCGTCTTCCTGACAGTGCTGGCAATAGACATGTCCTCTCTGGTTCTTTTTGTGCTATAGGAAGTGACAGAGAATGCTCTGCTTGGGAAGGCTCAGGCATCATGTGCCTTGCAGAGGTAACAGCTGGTGCACCTGCACTGGATAGTAAGAGGAGAGGGGCAACCTGAGACATGAGGGACAGAGGCTGGTGATTTGCTGGAGACAGATTTCATCTATTTCAAAGGTCTTTCTTGTTTGCTTTCAACTGTGTAAGGTCAACTAATGGCTTTGGTGTTTGGGTGGTAGGTGGGTTCCTGTAGGTGCAGTCTAGAAGAAATATTGTTATGTTTGTTTTTTTCATCATACTTTTCCTTAATTTGACCTTTTGTTTGTTTGTGTAGCCAAAAGAAGACCCAGAGAGTGTCACTCCTCTTTGAAGACGATGCTGATAGCGGAGGCTCTTTGTTTGGCTCTCCTCCCACATCTGTTCCTCCTGCGACAATGGTATTCTTCATCTCTTAGTCCCAGGAAATGTCCTTGAGTTTATGCTGCATCAGTAGTGGTACTTCCCCGAATCAGCTCTTCATACCTAACCTTGGAGGCTGAGTCTTATGGAAGACCTTATTTGCCTAGTTTCAGAAAGAGATCTTCTGATTAATAGTATTCTACAGAAGAAGCACATGTGCAAAGCCATCATTCAGTGTCAGGTGTAGGAACAAGAAACTGGATCTCAGAAGAGTCTTGTCCCAAGTGGCATGGAATTCTGCTAACATTAGACTAGGCTAGTTAAGGCAAAATCATTCGTTTTATGAGTGTGTGTCAAGTACTAACACAGGTTTATATTAGCTAATCAGTAAAAAGAAAGGAAATTCTCACATGTGCTACAAAATGCATGAACCTTGAGGCCATTATACTCCTCATCAGTGGAGAAATGGTCACACAGGTCTTAGTACAATTAGACTGTGGAATACTATATAGTGGTGAAAAAGCCCAAGGTAGAGCTTATGAGATGAAAAACTACTGCAGGCCAGAAAAAAAACAAGAAGAAGAAGATGCATAAACACGTATAACATGGTGTCATTTAAATTAAAAAAAAAAAAAGAAATACACGTGAATGCCTGGAAACTGGCTTGAAAGGATCGACAGCACATTGTTACTGGTGATTATACCCAGGGAAAGGTATGGAATGGGGGACTTTATACTCTCAATGCCTTTTTAAAGCCTTTTTAAAGAAGGCATTTGTGCATTACTGTGGAATTAGAAATAACTCCAAACAAAAAATATCTAGGCGATATGGAAGAAGACCCTTCCTGTTAAATGGAGTTGCACAGCTTATGCCAGAAACTCTCAGCCCTGGACCAGCATGTTGCCCACCCTGGGCCCCAGGTTCCCTGCAGCTGCTTCTATGGGGCTCCTGAGCCTTTCCTTGGGTCTCGCCCTTTGAGGACATCCAGTGGCTGTACAGTTAAGAGTCAGGAGATCTGATTGGTTTTTCCTTGTAAATTATAAATAACCTACTCTGGAGGATAACTGAGCAATAAACTGATGAATTTTGCAGCCTCTGGAGCTATAAAACTTCTTTCAACCTATGGAAATTATGATTGTTAAATAAAACAAAGGTCAAGACACACAGCTTAAGTAGCTGAATAGCCTGCATGTTTTTGATAATCATCTTAGGCAATAGTAAATAAAAGATATTTCCGTGTAAGTTAATTGTGACTTGGTTGTAAGCCTATGTTGACCAAAAGGTTAAACAACAGGCAGGAGAACTTAAAAAATGTAATGTGAGTTTTGTTCTGAGCCAGGCTTGGGAACTACTAGCCCAGTAAAGAGACTCTGCACAAACTGAGAACGCATCCCAGAGCATGCCACACGAGACACAGCCTTTATACGTTTCTGTTACATAGAAAATGGGAGAAGGGGGCAGTGAAGCAAAGGCGATGTTCTTAACAGTTCTGATTGGTGCTCAGTGACATTGTATGTAAGATAAAATATGTGGTTAACGTGTTTTACTCATTAGCCTTTTGCCCTAATAAGTACATAGGGGTCTCAGGGTCAGGAGAGGGATGGTTGATTTTGTGCTGCCTTTGTGCTTTATGTGATAGGCAGGTTGTAATCGGTACATGTCAGTGAGATATTTGACAGACTCTGGCCTTGCAGGTGAGGTTCAGCTTTCGTTCATAGGCCCAGTTTCTATTACCCATATGGCCAAGATGCAGCCATTTTAGACAATTGCTTTTTTTTTTCCATCAGACTTTTCTTATTTTCTGACACCTATCAAGAAAGTAAATTTGGCCAGGCGTGGTGGCTCACGCCTGTAATCCCAGCACTTTGGGAGGCCGAGGTGGGTGGATCACCTGAGGTCAGGAGTTTGGGACCAGCCTGGCCAATATGGTGAAACCCCATCTCTACTAAAAATACAAAAATTAGCCGGGCATGGTGATGCATACCTATAATCCCAGCTACTAGGGAGGCTGAGGCAGGAGAATCACTTGAACCCGAGAGACAGATTTTGCAGTGAGCTGAGATTGTGCCAGTGCACTCCAGCCTGGGCAACAGAGCAAGACTTCATCTCAAAAAAAAAAAAAGAAAAACAGAAAGTAAATTTCATGACAAGGATGAGGAGTTAGCTTGTCTTCAAGAAGATGAAAACTGGTACTTTGGGTAGCATTTTCTGTGGTTTAAGGATCTTAGTTGTATATGAAGGAAGAATATGATTTGCCATACTTAAGTCTCTTTTTGTCTCCCCTATCAACTAGTTGCATTGAAATTTTTTTTTTTTTTTTTTTTTTTGAGACGGTGTCTTGCTCTGTCACCCAGGCTGGCGTGCACTGATGAGATCTCGGCTCACTGCAAGCTCCGCCTCCCGGGTTCACGCCATTCTCCTGCCTCAGCCTCCTGAGTAGCTGGGACTGCAGACGCCCGGCACCACGCCCGGCTAATTTTTTGTATTTCTTTAGTAGAGATGGGGTTTTACCATGTTAGCCAAGATGGCCTCAATCTCCTGACCTCGTGATCTGCCCACCTCGGCCTCCCAAAGTGCTTGGATGACAGGCGTGAGCCACCGTGCCTGGCCTGCATTGAATTTTTATGTAGTTTTCAGTGAGTCCAGGATGTTCCACAAAAGCGTTTTCCTTTAATCACTTCACTGTTGCCTTATCTCTTCTGAAATTCTTCATGAGCTTCCAGTGTTCTTTTATGTCAAGTTCAATGGTTTTGCACTTTACTTATCTCTTCCTAACTAAAAATTCCCTTGCTCTCTTCTTTCTTCATTCATCACATTTTAAAATCATGGTTAGCAATGTCCTTCCTTAGTTTCCCAAATCTGCCTTCCTAACTTGATTTAGGCATTGCCTCAAAGCACACTTCCTTGTGTCATATGGTATGATTTGTATCTGTACTATGCTATAATAGAGCTTTAGTTTTTTCTCGAGAACTTGTTGATAAGTCACTTGCCCCAAAGATGCCATGAATTCCAGGTAAGTCACAAACCCTCAGTTTCCTAGTCCCCAAATCCCTGCCTCTCTGATAAGGAAGAGATGAGAAATGGGCTAAAGTGCTTGCAGGCTTGTATTGAACACTGAGTTGGTATAAAACGCTGGGACAGGCCATGGAATTATAGTGTATAGTCCTTTCAGATGAACGGACAAACAGATGTGTGCTAGCTGTTGTATAATCAGGAAGAAAGTCAAGGAAGAGTCACGTAGAGAGATAAATATTATGCTTATTCAACAAAGCAACTGACACTTAAGAGAACAGAGACCATGGGTGACATCTGAGTGGGGGCCTTGCTTGAAGGATGAGGAGGATTTGCTTCTACAGACATCGAGGGCAGCGTGACATGGGAGTTTGAAAGTTTGCAGTGACTTTAAGGAACAGTAAAGAATGAGGAGATGCACATGAGTAGAGGGATAGAATGGGGTGTCTGCTGAGTGTCATTTGCTTCATGCAAGGAGTGCAGGTTTGGGTTGGGAGAGGGCGTGATCCAGCAGGTAGTCTTGTTTTAGCAAGACAACTCTGGGTGATGTCTTCTAGTTGAAATATAAGAGGAGTGAGGCAGAGAGAGAGAGACTCATAATCGTCTGGTAGCAGAGGTAAGGATCTGAGTGAGGGAGGCATGGGGGTTGACAGACACAAGTAGACAGATACAGGTGATGCGATGGTGTGAAGTGCCCTATCCCCAAGTCCCAGGTGATGATGTTTGTTGCTTCTCCCTTTTGGTGCCACCTTCCCTATCCTGTCCTCTCTTCCTTCATCACATTTAGCTGAAGCCCTGAGAGGATGGTTTGGGCTTGTTCTGTATATGGCCATGCTGGTCAGACACACTTTTTTATTGTTGTGGATGTCATGTACTCTTCTTTTGGTAGAAAAAAGAGACTGTCTCTGAGGCACCACCTTTGCTGTTCAGCGACGAAGAAGAGAAGGAGGCACCACTTGGAGTAAAGTCTGTGGATAAGAAGGTTGAGAGTGCCAAGGAGTCGTCAGAATTTGGGAGAACTGATGTGGCTGAGTCAGAAAAGGTGGACTTTTTTCTCTTGTATACTTGAATGCATTTGTCTCTCATATGTTGTTTTAAACACACAAAACCCCTTAAGTTTTTTGACCACAGAAAATAAATGGCCCATTTGTAGACAGATTTGAAAACACAGACAAGCAGTCTGTCCCCACAGTGCAGGAAGTCTCTGCAGGGCCTTTCCTCCCATCCGTTCTCCAAGATACGTGTGCACTGCAGTGTGCCTGCTCATGTCTCTATGGTTACTGTCATGTCATGGCATCTTTGCTTTCTAACTTGTTCTCTTCTGTGCAGTGTTCCTGTTACCCTTGGTCCTCCTTTGGTCCCCAGCTGTATTTGAATTTAAATGTCAGTTTTAAGGAGATCTTAGTTTAGCATCCTTTTACTTTTAGATGATATTGGCAAGGAATTACAGAGTAGAGTGAAATGTCTACTCTTTCTAAAACACTAGCTTTCATGTCCTGGACTGTCTGCCGTCTCTTGCAGGAAGCCCGTGGGTAGTGCTGTTGACCACACCTGGGCATTCAGCCTTGTGGTTGCCTTCAGCCTCTATATGCCTTTTTTCTTTCTCTTAACTTTTCTTATACGCTGTGTCCAGCTGCTTCGGTCTAAAATCTCCCAGGGCCTGTGTGAAGAGCGTTGCATTTGCATTTACTGCTGAGGCTCCCTGGAGCTACAGTGATACAAGCATTTCATTTGTACCTGTATTCCTGTGTGACATTCTCTTCCCAGTGGCTGTGTGTGGACCCCTGTCCTATTCCAGTCCCAGTCCACACTTGACTCTGACTGGTTGCTATACTGCCCTCTCCCTCACTGAGTGTAGCCCCTTGCGGACTAGGCCCAGTTTGTTTTGCTCACCATTGTATCTGTAGTACTTGGCATATTACCTTGCACACAGTAGGCACTATGTTATAAATTATGTATTTATTTAAAGAAGCATTTTTTTAATAGTTTGAGTACTCTGAAATCAGGATATACCTCATAATCAATGGTATCTTACCTGAAATGTGCTACTTGTTGAATGAATAAATGCTGCATTTTAGAATTATTTGAGAGATTCTTCTTCAATTGTCTGTACAGTGTAAGCCTTCTACAATTTGAAGGTCGGATTTTCCCAGTTAGATTTCCCCTTGGGGCTTATGTATTAGTTAAATGCTGCGAATTCATGGTCCACTCCCAACGATTCGCACTTGTGTTGTCTTTGTCACTTAGAAGTTCTTCCTAGTTCATGATCAACCAGTGTGCATCAGGATCATAGCTGTCCTATCACTGGGTAGGAGAGAGGGACCCATGGTTTTAAACTGCTTGGAAAAATTATCTTTGGCTATGGATGATTGTACAAGACCGTCTCTTGGAGCAGCCAATCAAGAGTTGGGAGCAGATGTGATTCACTGTGCCCTGAGTCATACAAATGTGGCAGTTACTGAATTAATGAGGAGCTTGTCATGCTCCATGATAGGATTTATATTTCCAGGTGTTACTTATTTTTTCCCCCCTATTATTTTCCTTTTCAGGAAGGACTTTTGACTAGATCTGCTCAGGAAGTAGTCAAGCATTCTGATTTATTTTCTTCATCATCCCCATTGAACAAAGGAACCAAGGCTAGAACCAAAACTGTTCTTAGCTTGTTTGATGAGGAAGAGGATAAAATGGAAGATCAAAACACTATCCAGGCTCCACAGAAAGAAGTAGGAAAGGTAAGCAAAAGCAATAGCAGTTCAAATCTCTAGATAAGATAAAAGACTCTCATCTCATGGTTGTCGTTCTGTCATTTGAGTTTCTGAAGGAATCTTAACCTTCAGTGTAGAGTGTTAATGATTCTCTGCAGTCATTTAGATATTTGGGAATCTTAATCAGGAACTCTTACCTCAGGTAGCAGTGTTAGGATAGGGGATTAGAATTTCACCCACCTCTTCTGGGATTTACAGACCTTGTTCCTTCTAGCAAAGCTTTGCCCCTTGGCCAGTTGTGGGATGTAAGCAACAGGAAAGGGAAGTTAGGCTGGAGCTATACAGTTAAGTATTTCTAACATTCAGTTTAAGAAAAAGTGTTGTAGATGAACCTTTCATACTGATTAGGTGTCAGCAAACTTTTTCTATAAAGGGATAATGACTATTTTAGCTTTTGCAGGCTATTTAGGCTCTTTCATAACTGCCTAGCTCTGCCATTGGCAGCATGAAAACGGCCCTAGGAAGCATGAAGATGGATGGGCATGCCTGTGTTCCAGTAAGTTTTATTAATAAAAGTAGGTGATGGTCAGCCGGGCATGGTGGCTCATATCTGTAATCCCAGCACTTTAGGAGGCTGAGGCGGGCAGATGACAAGGTCAAGAGATCGAGACCATCCTGGCCAACATAATGAAACCCTGTTTCTACTAAAAACACAGAAAATAGTTTGGCATGGTGACACGTGCCTGTAATCCCAGCTACTCAGGAGGCTGAGGCAGGAGAATTGCTTGAACCAGGAAGTTGGAAGTTGTAGTGAGCCAAGATCGCACCACTGCACTCCAGCCTAGTGACATAATGAGACTCCATCTCAAAAAAAAAAAAAAAAAAAACAGGTGATGGTCATTCTGTAAGGTTAGGTATGACTGTGATATTAAACTAGACAGAGACATCACCAGAAAGCTACAGATATCCTTTATGAATGTAGAGGCCAAAATCTTCAACAAAAAATACTACTAAACCCAGTTTAGCAAAATATAAAAAGGATTGCACATTATGAGAAGTGAGATTTATTCCTGGAATGCAAGGTTGGTTGAACATCTAAAATCAATTGATATAATACACTGTATCAATAAAATACAGAATTAAAAGGCACATGGTCATCTCAACAGATGCAGAAAAGGCATTTAATAAAATCCAGACCTTTTCATGATAAAGCACTCAATTAGTTAGGCATAGGAGGAAGCTTAATGGACTTGATAAAGGACATCTACGAAATCCCACAGCTGACATCATACTTAATGGTGAAAGACTGCATGTGTTTCAACCCTAAGATCATGAACAACACAGTGATGTCCACCCTTGGTAATTCTAATCAACCTTGTACTGGGGACTCTAAGCAGGGCATGTAGGTGAGAAAATGAAATAAAAGGCATTCAGATTAGAAAGGAAAAAGTGAAGTGAAGCAAACTATTTGCAGATGGCATGATCTTTTATATAGAAAGTCTTAAGGAATCTACAAAAACATCCATTGGAAATAATTATATTCATTAAGATTGAAGGATGTAGTAAGATCAATATGTGAAAATCAGTTGTTCTGTAAACTAGTAATGAACAGTTACTAGCTTATGAAAGTTACTACTAGTGACTTTCTTTTTTTTTATGACAGAGTTTCACTCTTGTCCCCCAGGCTGGATTGCAATGGCACAATCTCGGCTCACTGCAACCTTTGCCTCCTGGGTTCAAGTGATTCTTCTGCCTCAGCCTCCCAAGTAGCTGGGGTTATAGGCACCCACCACCATGTCCAGCTAATTTTTGTATTTTTAGTAGAGATGAGGTTTCACCATGTTGGCCAGGCCGATCTCGAACTCCTGACCTCGGGTGATCCACCTGCCTCAGCCTCCCAAAGTGCTGGGATTACAGGCATGAGCCACCACACCTGGCTTACTAGTAGTAACTTTCATGAGCAATTACTAGCTTATGAATGAAATTAAGAAATCAGTTTCTTTTATAGTAATACCAAGAAGGGTAAAATACTTAGGAGTAGATTTAGCAAAAGAAGTACAAGACTTGTAAACTAAAATCTATAAAACATTGAAAGAAATTAAAAACCTAAAATAGATGGAAAGACATCTCATATTTATGGACCAGAAACCTTAATATTGGTAACGTGGCAATACTTCCTTCCCAGATTGATTTATTGTAATCTCTATCAAAATTCCAGCTTGCTTTTTGCAGAAATAGACAAGCTGATCCTAGAATTTTTACGGAAGTGTAAGAGACCAAGAATAGCCAACAGTCTTGGGAGAACAAAGTTAGAAGACTCACACTTCCTGATTTGAAAACTTACTTTAAGACAGGGTGGTATTGGCATAAGGTTAAAATGTGTAGATCCGTGAAGTAGAATTGAGAGTTTAGAAATAAACCCTCACATTTGCAGTCAGTTGCTTAAGGTGCCAAGATATTTCAGTGGGGAGAGAATAGTCTTCAGCAGATGTGCCAGGATGCTGATTATCTACATGCAAAGGAATGAAGTTGGACCCATTAATAAATAAACTCAGATCCAATGTAAGATCCAAATGTAAGAACTAAAACTGTACAACTCCGAGAATCTAGAGAGTATGTGAATAAATTATCATGACCTTGGATTAGGCAAAGCCTTCTTAGATAAGACACCAAAAGCACAAGTGACAAAAATAGCTACCTTGGACTTTATTTACATGAAAAACATTGTGCTTCAAAGGGCACCATCCGGAAAGTCAAACGACCACCCACAAAATGGGAGAAAAGATTTGCAAATCATGTATTTGATAAAGGACTTAGATCCAGAATATGTAAAAGATTTATAAGTCAATATTAAAAAGACAAATAGGCCGGGCACGGTGGCTCAAGCCTGTAATCCCAGCACTTTGGGAGGCCAAGACGGGTGGATCACGAGGTCAGGAGATCGAGACCATCCTGGCTAACATGGTGAAACCCCGTCTCTACTAAAAAATACAAAAAAAAAAAAACTAGCAGGGCGAGGTGGCGGGCGCCTATAGTCCCAGCTACACGGGAGGCTGAGGCAGGAGAATGGCGTAAACCTGGGAGGCGGGGCTTGGAGTGAGCTGAGATCCAGCCACTGCACTCCAGCCTGGGCGAAAGAGCGAGACTCCGTCTCAAAAAAAAAATAAAAATAAAAATAAAAAGACAAATAGCCCAGATGAAAGAAGGGATAGGGCAGAAGGGATAGGCCAGGCATTGTGGCTCATGTCTGTAATCCCAGCACTTTGGGAGACCAGGGCGGGAGGATGGCTTTAGGCCGGGAGTTCAAGACCAGCCTGGGCAACATAGCAGATCCTGTCTCTACAAAAAATTTTAAAAATTAGCCAGGCCTGTTTGTGTGCTCCTATAGTTCTATCTCCTTGGGAAGTTGAGGCAGAAGAGTCCTTGGAGCCCAGGAATTCAAGGCTGCAGTGGGCTATGATCACACCACTGTACTCTAGTCTGAAAAAAAATAGATAGGACAGACACCTGAATAGAGATTTTACTAAAGAAGATAGACAAATGGCCAAAAAGCATATGGAAGGATGCTCAGTGTCAGGGAAGCCAAAACCACAATGACATACCACTTCATACCCGAGAAGAGGACCGTAATAAACAAAAAAGGAAAGTAACGAGTGTTGGTAAGAATGTGGAGAAATGGAAATTCTCCTTACTGCTGCAAATGTGGAACAGTACAACCACTTTGGAAAACAGTTTGCTGTTCCTCAAATTCTTTTAACATAGAGCTACCACACAATCCAGGAATTTTATTCCTGGGTACATACCCAAGAGAAATAAAAACATATGTTCACACAAAACTTGAATGTGATTGTTCCCAGCAGTGTTATTCATAATAGCCTTAAGATGGAAACAGTGGCTAAACATAATATAGTATATCCATACAATGGAATATTATTTGGTAATAAAAAAGGCAAAGTGCTGATACATGCTGCCACATGGATGAACCTTGAAAACTTTCTAAATAAAATAAACCAGTCATGAAGGACCACATATTATGTGATTCCATTTATATGAAATGTCCAGAATAGGCATATTGATGGAGCCAAAGTAGATTAGTAGGTGCTGGGGGCTGGGAGTGGCAGTGAGCAGGAATGGATAATTACTGCTAATGGTTTGGGGTTTCTTTTGGAGGTGATGAGAATGTTCTAAACTTGGATTGTGGTAGTGGTTACACAAATCTGAATATACCAAAAAATCATTACATTGTATACTGTAAATGGGTAAATTTTATGTTAGATGAATTTAATCTCATTGGTGATGTTATGCAAACGAGGTTGGCAGGTCATAGATTGCCAATTCTTTTTATAGATCTAACCGAAGAAATAGTCTATGTTTATTTCTACAAAAAATGTTTTGTGAATTTTTTTGTTATTCCAATACTATAAGCCTATTTATAAATGAGAGCTGCACACAGTGAATATGATTAATTCGATATATATTCTCCCAGTCTCTTGCTGTGTATGGTTTTGTAATGTTTGTCCATGGTTGTGAAACGTTTAACCTTACTTGCTGTGTTAAACTCATTTTTATATATGACAATAATAATTATTGCTAATGTGATTTATTTTGTTAGAAGTAAGTTTTTGGTTAGTTGGGTTTTTTTTGGTTTGTTTTTTTGAGATGGAGTCCTACTGTGTTGCCCAGGCTGTAGTGCAATGGCGTGATCTTGGCTCACTGCAGCCTCCGCCTCCCAGGTTCAAGGATTCTCCTGTCTCAGCCTCCCGAGTAGCTGGGACTACAGGCACGCGCCACCATGCCTGGCTAATCTTTGTATTTTTAGTAGAGGTGGGGTTTCACCACACTGGCCAGGCTGGTCTCGAACTCCTGGCCTCTGGTAATCCGCCCACCTCGGCCTCCCAAAGTACTGGGATTACAGGCATGAGCTACCACACCTGGCCTTTTTGTTAAGTTTTAATCTGTGGCTGTGATACTAAAGAAATAGGGATAAAGAATGTCAGGTCTAGAGCATTAAATTATCAAACTAATAATGTTGATGGTAACTTTTAAATGTTAGATATGTAGTAAACAAAAAGGGACTCGGAGTCTGAAAGTAGGGCAGAAGAGATGGATGGGCATGGGAAGGCTTGCGGTTGCACCTGTACCAGGTCTTTGGCCTGCAGTGCTTACAGATGAGGGATACATACTTGACCACTCTGTGTAGTTTGTGCGTGAGTCAGCTGCTGTCTCTTCTTCCCTTTGGGAATGAGATGGAGAGAATTCATTCAGTTGTGTTTCTTATCGTCAAAATGTTTTTCATTATGGAACTAACGGATTGCTTTGTGTATATATATATAATTTTGTATTTATAAATATATTTTCTGCTATTTTTGGAAGCGCCATAGTATTCCATTTTGTTAATGTTTCATGCCCCTACTGAGTGGCTTTTAGGCTGTGGCCAGCCTTTTGCTAATATAATACAGCTGCAGAGGACATCTTTGCATCTTGTGTCCATCTTTACATGTGTAACTTCCTTGAGATAAGTTCTTACAGCTCTAATCACACGTGACCTTCCTTCCTATTCCCAGGGCCGCGATCCTGATACTCGCCCCAAGAGCACAGGTGTCTTCCAGGATGAAGAACTCCTTTTCAGCCACAAGCTCCAAAAGGACAATGACCCAGATGTTGACCTTTTCGCTGGCACCAAAAAACCCAAGGTCAGTTCCAAATGGTTCCCCATATTATGGCTTTGTTATTGTATTGGGTACCGTCTCAGCAGCTCACCTAGTTCTCTTTGTAAATTGTTTTGCTTTTGGATATTGAACTTGAGTCTTGTTTATTCTAGCTGTTAGAGCCAAGTGTTGGGAGCCTGTTCGGGGATGATGAAGATGATGATCTTTTCAGCTCTGCCAAGTCCCAGCCTTTGGTACCAGCCTTTTGTTCTCAATACCAGGTTGTATGGGAAAGATTCCAGGAAAGGAAACTAACGTCCAGTTAGGTGATTAAGGAAAATCCTAGGATAGTCGTGGTGCTTCCTACTAAATGAATGGCAAATAACATGTGGAGGGGGACGTGTGTGGAGGATGCAATGCTCAGTTTCTGTTGTTCCCCATCTTAGGTTCCCTATACTAACATTAAAACATTAACAATCCAGGCTCTCTGACTGTACTATACATCTGTGTGATGTTTAAATGGTTGATTGAAAGACCATTGCATACACTGGGGTGACTAAATATTCATGCCTTTCAGGTGCAGAGCTTTCAGTCTGAGTTTTAGCCTTCCTATGTAATTTTCTCCCCCAGCCCCAATAGGTTTTTGTAAGTACTCTGTTTTCTTTTTATCATAGAGAGAACTCCTGTGACAGCCACAGTCTTCAGAATGCTATTTCTGAAATGCTACGTTTGAGTTGGTTCAGCCCTCATTTGAGAAAGTATTTTTAAGACTCAGAAGCCAGGATTGTTTTTTGCATTATGATTTTTCCTTACATTTTCTAAGATATTTTATGGATTTTGGTATTTTCTTTCTTTTGAAGGTACAAGAGAAAAAGAGAGTAGTGAAAAAAGACCACTCTGTTGACTCTTTCAAAAACCAGAAACATCCTGAATCCATTCAAGGTAGTAAAGAAAAAGGCCTATGGAAGCCGGAAACACCTCAGGTTAGAAATGCTCTTTAAGGATTTTCAACTCTTGTTTGCATCGCAGTACAGAGAAATTCCATCATGCAGACCCACAGTTATTCAGACTTGTCTGCATTAAGGAGGAAATAGCAACTAGGGTTACCGCTTTGTCTTCACTACACTCCCCACGAGTCATCTCCCCTCTCCTCGCTCCACACTTCAGAGTGTCACGAATCTATATTTTAATAGTTAGTGTTTTTTGATGCCATGCCAGATTTGACTCTAAAGTAGAGTTCAGGTAGGATGAAGAATCTTCTTCCCACTAAAGCATTTATTTCCCCCTCTTGATTTCCTTGGAATGGAATTAAAATATAAATAAATATAAATTACATCTGATTTCTTGGCTGCTGTCAGTGTTGCCTCTTCCAAGGTCATTGCTGTTGGGCCCTACTCTGCAGCAGTCTTCTCAGAACGCTGTGGAGCTCCTCCTGGGAACAGACCAGGACTGGAGAGCAAGTGTCAGTTCCATGTGCAGGTGTCCCAGGGTGTCTCAGTGAAGCCTTAGTGTCCTGAGCTGTAAACCTGAGGCTCTTGGACCAGCACATCACCATTGACCCTTCCTGGGGCTCAGCTCTTTTGCTTTTAGAACCAGTGCATTAGGCTATGGGTGAATTTCTGTGTGCTCCTTGAAATTTCTGTTTGATAACCAACATGGTAATTTTGCCTGCTGGTCAGTTTTAGGTGCCCTGATAAGCTGTGATTCTTGGGAATCTTACTCATCTTGTGTTCCTTGACTCCATATCTGATCTGAAAGTTTTCCACTTATGTGACAGAGGAGGAGGCATACATGAAGTAGTACTAGCGAAACGACAGACCCCAGGAGAGATTTGAATGCCTTTCCCATTAAAGAGCTACAGAAAGTGACAGTTCTGCTCCATCACGGATTTATTTACAGGCATAAGAAACACTTGTCTTTCTGTTTCCCCAGTGGATTTTTAACTGGATGTAATTTCACACAGGAATCATCAGGTCTCGCTCCATTTAAAACCAAAGAACCATCCACTCGGATCGGGAAAATACAAGTAATTAAAACGCTGGAATCTTCATTGCCTGCCCTGTGGCATCTATAAACTTTTTTGGGTTTCCTACTTTTGTCAGCTGCTGCCAAGCATCTTCTCATCTCTTCCCCCGCCTCCCGTCCCCCGCACCTAGTTGTCTCTTGTGTGCTGCGTCTTTAACATCTATTCTTTGAGCCCAGTGGTGGGCATAGGTGTAAGACCCTCTGTTTTAATTCTGAGACTAGATGAGGCGATTTTCCTACATTTCTCTTCTCCTCTCGTATTATACATTATGTGCACGGAGTCTCGTCATGTGTCAGAGTAAAGATAATAGACTGCTGTGTTGAAGAACAAATACAGAGTTTCATTTTTCTTCTTTAGGCAAATTTAGCGATCAACCCAGCGGCCTTGCTGCCCGCAGCGGCTCCCCAGATCTCTGAAGTAAAGCCTGTTTTGCCAGAATTGGCTTTTCCTTCATCTGAACACAGAAGGAGCCACGGTCTGGAAAGTGTGCCTGTTCTTCCCAGGAGTGGGGAGGCCGGTGTGAGTTTTGATCTTCCAGCTCAGGCAGACACCTTACACAGTGCAAACAAGGTGATGAAACCATCTTTGCTTCCTTGCTCTCTTCTTTTAACCGGAATTTGCGTCTACTTCTTTCTAGTTTATCAATTGCATACACAGCAGTCTTTGACTCTCCTTTTGAATGGGGTGCCTCATCCTTCCTTCAGCTGCTCCCTCCATTCTCCCCTCCCCCTCTCATCCTACACCTGCTTTTCCATGGCCTGTATTTGATACATTTGCTTTCTGCTCAGTAGCCACAGTAGTGTCTCACCACTTTGGCTGGTGTCTGACACCTGCAGGTTTCCAGCACTGCCACCTGGGAGTCTTCTAACCACAGAGCAGATCATGCCCTTCCTGCTGGCGCTTCCTCACTGCTCCGAGGAGAGCATTTGGGCTCCTAGGTTTGGTATGAAACCCCTTCACAATCGGTGCCAGTCCATGTGTGCAGCTTCCTCACCAGTCACTGCACACTTTCCAGCTTGACTCCAGGCATACCAGCTGCCACTCCCTGAACACACATGGTCTGTTCTGCTGCTTCCCAAGGCTTCTGCTGCCTCCTCACCAGGAATGCTCCTCTCCATCCACAGCTGTGCTTCCACATCCCCACTTCTGTCACTGTGCCCTGCACTCCCCGCACAAGTTCCCACAGCAGCGACACTGTTTCATGGGATCGCCTCAATGAACTGTGAACCCTTTGAAGTTTTCCTTTCATTTTAGTTGGGTTTCTTGTTTCTCTCCAGTCTCCCTTCTCTGGAAAGCCTGAATTGATCTCCAAGTAAGCGACAGGACACAGAATGACCTCACCCTGGCAGATAGATTTATTTCAAATGGTTCGAAACCTGTTTCATTGTGCAAAACAAAGCAGCTTCCTTTTATGACAGTTTTCATTGGCTTTTTTTTTTATTAGGTTTAAATTGGCAACTAAAATTGTGACATTCCCCTGAAGTTGGCAACACAATCATACTTTGCCCAAAGTAGATGGTAGCTTCTCAGAATTCTACTTGATTGCATATTTTTAAAATATCATAAACACTGCATCATTACTACTAAGTGATTTGTGTTTTGAGATTATATTAAAAGTTCTGATTTCTAAACTGTATTTCTTATGTGGAATACTTAACATTTGAATTTAATGTTTATTGACTTGAAGAAAACAGCACCTTAGCTTACCTGTCTTTATTGTCTTGTATTTCTCCCTGCTCCTGGAGCCAGAATTTAGACTAGCCCCCTAACAAAGGTTAGTACCAGAATTCCCCGATTCTTTCTTATTTTGAAAGATACCCACGTTTCTATTGAAGGCAGAGTAGGGGCCAAGGGAGGGGTTGTGAGACACAGAGAGCCAACATGCCTACTTTCCAGGTTTCCAGCAATAGATGAAGCTTTTTGTATGAAACCTAACTGAAACTGCCCTGAAAATATTAAAAAATGGAGAACTCTAAAGGATTAAGAATGACTTAGTCTTGGAGTACTAGGAGCTATTAAACACCTTCCTTGGAAATCATTAAGAAATAACCTCTTCTGTGTTCTTCGATAATATCTTCATTGAAGTAAACCACATAACCTTACAGTATTTTGAGTCACTGATTCTTTGCCATGGTAGCTTTGAACACTTTATTTTATCATTAGATCAATGTGTGTTTTTTTGCCATTGCAGAGCCGTGTCAAGATGAGAGGGAAGCGTAGACCACAGACCCGTGCAGCTAGGCGGCTGGCTGCCCAGGAGTCCAGCGAGGCTGAGGACATGAGTGTCCCCAGAGGACCCATTGCACAGTGGGCTGATGGTGCCATTTCCGCAAATGGCCATCGGCCACAGCTCAGAGCAGCCAGTGGAGAAAACAGCACTGAGGAGACCCTGGCAGCTGCCGCTGCACCTTGGGAAGGTGTTCCTGTGCCTGGAGTGGACAGAAGCCCCTTTGCAAAGTCTCTGGGTCATTCCAGAGGGGAGACTGACCTTTTTGATTCTGGGGACATCTTTTCCACGGGCACTGGATCTCAGTCTATGGAGAGAACAAAACCCAAGGCAAAGATAGCTGAGAATTCTGCCAACCTGCCAGTGGGTAGTAAAGCAAAAAGCCCCATGTTTCCTGCTCTAGGCGAGGCCAGCAGTGATGATGATCTCTTTCAGTCTGCGAAACCAAAACCAGCAAAGAAAACAAATCCCTTTCCTCTCCTGGAAGATGAGGATGACCTCTTTACAGATCAGAAAGTCAAGAAAAATGAGACAAAATCCAGTAGTCAGCAGGATATCATATCAACAACACAAGATATTTTTGAGGTAATAGGACTTAAAATGTTTTTGTGTCTAAGTTAAGGAGGGCATCTGATTGGCTTATCTGAGCCATAGATTATGTTTAGCTTGTTGCATGCATACCCCATAGCCATCTGCTTAGTAATTATAATTAAGCTCTTTTATTAATAAGTCTAACATTGTTTCAGAAGTGGTTTTTTGTTTTGTTTCATGTAGAATGTATTTCTTGGCTGGCCACAATCGTTGATGCAGGTCTTGGTTTCTCTAGTTTTTACAGTTTTTTAATTTTTATAGAATATTATAATCAGCTTCCTGGGCATGCCACTTGGTGACATGCATATAGCTCCACCGGTCCAGCTTGAGAGTTTAACCTGTGGTTCTGGGGACATTGGCCCTGGCTGGAGCTGACAGTTTAGTGCAGGCAATAAGACTTTCAGTGGCATTTGCTCAGCAGATGTTTATTGAGCACCTGGGGCCTGCAGGTATGAGGTGAACTCAGAGAAGTGCTAGGCTCCTCAGAGCTCTCTGGGAAGATAATCAAATACAAACAGGGCAATGGAAAATTAAGATGTTTTCAAATAGTACTAAGTGTCATGAAGAAAATAACCTGGGGCAGAGTGGTTGGTAGGGGTAGGAGGTGCTCCTTTAGGCAGGACTGGTAGAGAAGGTGTCACTGCAATGCCGGCGTTTGAGCCGGGGTGAGATGGGTGGGCCAAGCTGTGCAGAGATCTGGGTTAGTGCATCCCAGGCAGAGGGGGCAGTCTCAAGGCTGTTCCACAACACCCTGGCCATTTGCATTTCCATAGCTTGTTGACATGTTTGAGTTTAAAAAGAAAAATTGATTTAACATTGTATGTATTTTTGGCTTAACAAGGATGATATATTTGCTACGGAAGCAATTAAACCCTCTCAGAAAACCAGAGAGAAGGAGAAAACATTGGAATCCAATTTATTTGATGATAACATTGATATCTTTGCTGACTTAACTGTAAAACCAAAAGAAAAGTCCAAAAAGAAAGTGGAAACCAAGTCTATATTTGATGATGATATGGGTAAGTTTAGTTTTCTATGTCTGACCTAGAGAATCCTTAACTTTCCATCACTTGGTATTTTTCCTGCCACCTTTTCTTGGCCCTTTTCTGGAAAATGCACCCCACCAGGTTCACTTCAGTGTAATCCTGAGTTAGGCTGAAGATAGGTAAGAGATGGACTAATTATTTTAGTGAAGTAACTCTTTCCTATGTTAGTCATCAAAGAATTTGAAGGCACCCAGAGTTTGACGTTTAAGTATAATTTTAACTTTGATCTCAGTGCACCTCACCAATCGTCTGTGGCACACCCTGATGTTATGAAAGGAGGTTTGATCAGAAATGACCTCACGTGCTAAAGTAGGCTGAGGGGACTGCCTTGGGTGTGATGTGGTTGGTTGAGGCAGAGCTCCAGATGGAGAGGGAGTTTCCATGGTTCTGTGCGAGAAGAGAGCAAGACTAGACCTAGGGGTAGGCTCTACCTCAGGCGTTGCATCTCACTGAGGTCTTTGGTGTTTGGGAACAAGATCGTCTTCTTTATGTGCCACAACTTCTGCTTTGTTGGTAGACAAGGCAAATGTGCGAGAACCCTAAATATTGGACTTCTGATCAATCCTGTGTTGGTAGAGAGCATGTGGGCTGAGGCCACATACACATTTCCTACACCCCCAATCAATCTAGACCTTGAGGCTAACTGGGAGACAGCTGGTGCTGGAGCGTCACACTGGCTCTGTGCCTCGAGCAAGCACATGGAGGGCAGAAGATAACTCATTCATTATTTTAAATACAGAAAAGTCATACATGCTTATTGTAATAGATTCATGCAATTCAGAAAAGGTACGAAGTGAATAACCCCTGGAGGTAATAGTAACAGTTTGGTGTGTATCCGTTCAGACACAGTGATATTAATATATGTTTGTGTACACATCAATATATAACCCCCTTTTAAAAAAGAATGTATTTATAAATATATATAAGAATATATTTTTAGGCCGGGCACGGTGGCTCACGCCTGTAATCCCAGCACTTTGGGAGGCCGAGACGGGCGGATCACAAGGTCAGGAGATCGAGACCATGGTGAAACCCCGTCTCTACTAAAAATACAAAAAATTAGCCGGGCGCGGTGGCGGGCACCTGTAGTCCCAGCTACTCGGGAGGCTGAGGCAGGAGAATGGCGTGAACCCGGGAGGCGGAGCTTGCAGTGAGCCGAGATTGTGCCACTGCACTCCAGCCTGGGCGACAGAGCGAGACTCCGTCTCAAAAAAAAAAAAAAAAAAAAAATATATTTTTAAAAGTAAGAATATATTTCTGAAAAGTAAGAATGTGTTTCTGCTCTTTTAGCCACTTAATGTCTTTTCATGTCAGTACATAGAGATCTCCTTCCTTGTTTTCAGTGGTGTGCACGATTTCTTTGTATTTAGCCATTAGCCTGTTGACTGAGATCCTGATTGTTTCTGTTTTCTTTATTACAAATAATGCTGTGGTCTTTACCATTTATGTACACCTAACTTTATGTATACATGCTAAAATCATGGTTGGATAAAACCCTAGCAGTAACATTACTGGGTATGTACCATAATTAGGTAAGACAAGCTTTTGAGTCAGTGAAACATTAAACAAATGCAGTGACAGAGGCTTACGGTCTTACATCGAGATGCCTCAAATCAGTGCATTTATTCTGAAATAAAACAGGTGGGTCCTATGTTGGATTTCCCTTTGCATATTTTTATTGCTCTTTTAAAACCCGGTGTGAAAAGAATGTCTAAATAAGTCCATTGTCCCCAATGGTAGGGGCGTGGTCTGGTTTGGAGATCAAGTTACCCTTCCCTTTTGTCTGTCCTGCACATGCACATACAGACACTTTTGTTGCTGAAGAAATTGTGCTCCAAGAGAAACCTGTGTGTGATCATAAAACTTAATGAGTAACAAACACAGGACCAGAATCTAAGAGGCTTGAGTTCTAGATTAGTGTTTTGGGGTACTCCATACTGTTACCACAGCTGGGTCTTTGGTGGTTTGCTTGCATGTGTTTTAAAAGTACCTTTCCCCACCCCTCTTCAGCAACTGTTTTTGTTTTTTCTTTCTAAAGATGACATCTTCTCCTCTGGTATCCAGGCTAAGACAACCAAACCAAAAAGTCGATCTGCACAGGCCACACCTGAACCAAGATCGGAACACGAGGTGTCCAACATCTTTGATGATCCCCTGAATGCCTTTGGAGGCCAGTAGAGCATACAGGGTATCCACATGTTACCCTGCAGCTACATTGTTGAGTTAGTGTTGATGATGTATATGCTTATGGTCTTAACTGGGTTACAAAAAGCAGATACTAGAACAGCTAGCTCATCTTTTACCCAATGTACTTAGTATTTTTCTGCACTGGTTTAATCATGCTTAATACTACAAAACAAAAACAAGTATTTCACAGTGGTTGATTTTGTTTTTAAAGCATAGTTTGATTTAGTTAGCCTTGCTGGGGCCATAATATGCTTCAGAAGGATGTGTAAAAGAAGCAATCTCCTTGTGGCTTTCATGGGTAGTCAGGGAATCTCAGAGATAGCAAATGCCACATGACCAGGAGTCTTTGTTTTGTGGATGGGAACCCTAACTTAGGGCCTGGGCAGATGAAAGAGAAAGAAAGTGAGAGATTATACTTCATGAGTCTTAGCAATATGGGAGCGGGTTTTCACTGAATTCTGAAGGTGCCTCTGTATGTCCTCCAAGGCAGGGTTTGGCAAACTGTGGCCCCCCACTGTCATATTTTGTTAATAAAATTTTATTGGAACACAACCACATTCATTTATTTACTTACTGTCTATTGCTGCTCTCACCCCACCTCCAGTGTAAGAGTTGAGTAATTGTAACAGACTGGATGGCTCACAGAGCCTCAGATGTTTTCTGTCTGTCCCTTTATGTAAACAGTTTGCTGACCCCTGCTCTAAGGCATCCTTTTCCATCCTTGTCTTGTGGAAGCAGCAGAATGAACCTAGGTAATAGCAGGGGGAAGTGCTGAGGATGGAAATGTCAGCCTCTAGAGCAGCACTGCCCCATAGAACTCTGCAGGAATGAAAATGTTCTTTATCTGCATCAACAAAGGCAGTAGCCACCAGCCACCTGGATGGTTGACCCCATTCTAGTCTGTGTTTTTTGGTGCTCTGTCTTCTTGCTGCTGAGTATGCAGCCTGTCGCCACAGCACAATCTTGTAGGCCACTCAGGTTGGTCTCAGTGATCCTGGAGCTACTAACTTCTTCCTTGGACACTATAAGATCGGAAGGGGAATTACTCATACCCAGAGTCAAAGATTTTCTACAGCTCCCACAGGTCAACCATTTGACCAAGTCTGCTGTGAGTGACTTGATGACAGATGAGGGCACTTGCTAATTACCTACTCCTTTCCCCTATTCATTTTATGAATCTTGCTTCTGTCCTTAGGTTGAGATCTCCAAGTCACTGTTGTCAGGCAGACTGCTGTCCTCCAGATTCAGGCCTGTGGGTGTGGGGAGCCTTGGTTGGCCTTGGAGGAGCAAGGGCTGCGCAGGTGAACTCAGTGGCCTCAAGTGTGTAGGTACCTGCATGGTGCGAGGAGATGCTGGCTCTGAATGAAATATTTCCTAATCCTGCTTGCAGATCAATTGCCGACTAGCGTTTAGGCTACAGACATATTAGATGGTTGATGTGATTCTGTAGCTCGCCTTTAGAACTTTAGGGATGTTTTCACATATCAGTAAATTAAGATCTGTGTCAACATTTTTTTTTTTTTTTGGGGAGATAGAGTCTCGCTCTGTCACCCAGGCCAGAGTGCAGTGGTGTAATCTCGGCTCACTACAACCTCCGCCTCCTGGGTTCACGCCATTCTCCTGCCTCAGCCTCCCAAGTAGCTGGGACTACAGGCACCTGCCACCTCGCCCTGCTAATTTTTTGTATTTTTAGTAGAGACGGGTTTTCACCGTGTTAGCCAGGATGGTCTCGATCTCCTGACCTTATGATCTGCCCACCTCGGCCTCCCAAAGTGCTGGGATTACAGGCATGAGCCATTGCGCCCGGCCTATGTCAACATTTTTAATGGCAGCTTCACATTCTAGATATCATCATGTTTGGGAAAATGTTTCAAAGGTAACTGCTCTTCTGTAGCTAAGCTTTTTTACAGCAGAGGATGGAGCAAATTCTGAGTTACTGAAACTACGTATTCAGCACTATTGCCTTGTTTACCGTTAACTTCCATTTCATCTTTGGAGTTGTGTTTTTAGAACTTTTTCAGAAGAGATGAGAGAAATGCTTTGGGAATTGATTCAGAAATCTTTTTGGTGTCATTACTCTTAATAGCTAGATATATATATATATATTTTTTTTTTTTTTTTTTTTTTGAGACGGAGTCTTGCTCTGCCGCCCAGGCTGGAGTGCAGTGGCCGGCTCTCAGCTCACTGCAAGCTCCGCCTCCCGGGTTCACGCCATTCTCCTGTCTCAGCCTCCTGAGTAGCTGGGACTACAGGCGCCCGCCTCGTCGCCCGGCTAGTTTTTTGTATTTTTTACTAGAGATGGGGTTTCACCGTATTAGCCAGGATAGTCTCGATCTCCTGACCTCGTGATCTGCCCGTCTCGGCCTCCCAAAGTGCTGGGATTACAGGCTTGAGCCACCACGCCCGGCCTAGATATATTTTTTAATTGTAAAAAATTCTGGAAATACTTTTTTCTCTACTTGCTCCCCCCCGCCCTTTTTTTTTTTTTTTGAGACAGGGTCTGGTTGTGCTGCCCAGGCTGGGGTGTGGTGGCACAATCATAGCTTGCTGCACCTTCGAACTCCAGGGCTCCAGTGATCCTCCCACCTTAGCCTTCTGAATAGCTGGGACTACAGGTGTGTGCCATCATACCCAGCTAATTTTTTTAAAGAGGTTTTTGTAGAGACAAGGGTCTCGCTATGTTGCCCAGGCTGGTCTCAACCTTCTTGCCTCAAGTGATTCTCCCACCTTGGCCTCCTGAATTGCTGGGATTACGGGCATGAGCCACCTTGGCCAGCTTCTTTCTGTTTTTTTCGTTTCATCTTCCCCTTCTATTTTCTTTCTTTTTTTTTCTTTCTTTTAGCTGTTGTTGCATCATTTTCCATCCCATCTTGAAGTCTTCATTGCCCCCTCATTTTCCAACATCATGAGTCCCACAGTATACTCAGCTAAGCATGACCACACACCGTTTCAAGAAGCCATTCATGGACCCAGCTTTTAGTACTGGCTGGGTCTCTGGCCTGCTGCAGCTTCCATTTGCTCCTCAGCTACCCTCTAGGCATCCAGTCTGGCTTAACCAGATTTCATGGCCTCATTTTGTCCTCTGCTACAGTGATTTCTACTCCTGAGGAGAAGCATAACTATCTTCTAGAGGAAAACATTTTCGCTTTGGGTTATCAACCTTGGTTCTTTTGGGATATTGGAAATTACCCCATTGAATGACCCAGACTTACGGTGGAAGTTCCAGCACAATTAATGCTGTTCAGAGTTGTGCTTTTTCTTCTGGCTTATAGTTACATTATTCATTCTCATTATAGATGAAGAACTTCCAAATCTGTTTGTTACCTTCTACCCTCACCCAGCCTGTTATTTTCAGGGTCTCACTATGGAAGAACACTGTGGTGAAGGAAACACTCTGAATTCCTTGGGCAGGCATAGTCACTCATGTCTTTATTTCTGTCATGTTCATTTTGCAGTCCTGACACCTGACTTTTGTTGCTAGAGCTGCAACTATGTAGGTAGGAGTACTGTTGGCTTCGGGGATACACACACTGGCAACTCTATAGTGCACGCTTATTTGATATAGCGTAAGTATGTTTTTAAGAATTCATGTTATCCAAAAT
The DNA here is from genome assembly GCF_009764315.1 of Trachypithecus francoisi. NCBI lineage: Eukaryota > Metazoa > Chordata > Mammalia > Primates > Cercopithecidae > Trachypithecus > Trachypithecus francoisi. The sequence continues at coordinate 55,551,778 of NW_022681474.1, read as the reverse complement.
TATAAAGCATTTCTTTGAGTGAAAGAAAGAGGGTTAAGGTTAGTTCCATACAAAGTCATATATAAGCAATGCTGTTTTTTAATTTAGCTTTTATTTAAGAGCAATGACCCTTTACCACTATCACCGGCAGTATTACTAGCCTGGCACCTTGTATTACTCTATTCCTCATCGTTTTGAAATACGGTACAACAACACTCAAAAGAGCTGTGCTACAAGAAACAACTTTCCTTTCTGTAATGCCCCCTCCCTTTTAGGATCACTAGAAGTCTGTACAATGCAATTCAGATTCCCAAATTAATTGTCTTTCCTATTAGTGTTATCACAACTCATAGCAGATTCCTGTATGTGCATGTATGTTATGAGTTGGATAAACATTGGTGGACTTCATTTGGAGTGGATCAGAATGGGATTCTTGTGAGAAGCCAACACCCCTCTAAACAAACTTTTGGAGCATGACATGGCTTGGGTGTTTTCTCCCCTCCAAATCTCATGTTGAAATGTGACCCCCAGTGTTGGAGGTGGGCCTAGTGGGAAGTGTTTGGATCATGGGTGTGGATCCTTGTGCATGTCTTGGTGCTCTCCTTGTGGTAATGAATGAGTTCTCACTCTGAGTTCACGTGAGATCTGGTTTCCGAGAACCCGGGGGCCAGCTATGGTGGCTCACGCCTGTAATCTCAGCACTTTCAGAGGCCGAGAGTGACAGATTACGAGGTCAGGAGATGGAGACCATCCTGGCCAACATCTTGAAACCCCGTCTCTACTGAAAATACAAAAATTTGCCAGGTGTGGTAGCACGCATCTGTAGTCCCAACTACTCAGGAGGCGGAGGCAAGAGAATTAATTGAACCCAGGAGGCTGAGGTTGCAGTGAGCTGAGATTGCGCCATTGCACTCCAGCCTGGGCAACAGAGCAAGACTCTGTCTCAAAAACAAACAAACAAACAAAAACCTGGCACCTCCTTCTTCTCTCTCTCTCTTGTTCTTTCACCATGTAACATGCTGGCTCCTCTCCTCCTGCCGTGATTGTAAGCTTCCTGAGGCACTCACTGGAAGCAGATACCAGCATTATACTCCTTGTACAGTCTACAGAACCATCAGCCAAAATAAACCTCTTTTATTCATAAATTGCCCAGTCTCAGGTATTCCTTTATAGCAACACAAACTGGCTAACACAGAGGATAATCAAATATTTATTAATGTCTAAAACTTGGATAATACCTTACCTATAGCACAGGTTTGCTCTGAGGATCAATTGAAAGAGTAAAATATCTGTTCTTTCCTTGAACAAAGCTTTAATGAGTACCAACATGTGCAAAACACTGTGCTAGGTGATAGAGATCAGATGTGCTCCCTTCAGTTTAGGAAAAAATGAAATTGTTATGGGCCAGGCGCAGTAGCTCACGCCTATAATCCCAGCACTTTGGGAGGACGAGGAGGGTGGCTCACGAGGTCAGGAAATCGATACTATCGTGGCTAACACAGTGAAACCCCGTCTCTACTGAAAATATAAAAAATTAGCCAGGTGTGGTGGCAGGCACCTGTAGTCCCAGTTACTTGGGAGGCTGAGGCAGGAGAATGGCGTGAACCTGGGAGGCGGTGCTTGCAGTGAGTCCAGATCGTGCCACTGCGCTCCAGCCTGGGCAACAGAGCGAGACTCCATCTCAAAAAACAAAAATAAATAAAATAAAATAAAGAAATTGTTATGGGTGTAATATATGATGTAGGTAGTAGTGTAAAAGGGGTAGGTATAAAAACTCTGTGGAACAGTTGATATTGGAGCTGAATGTTGAAAGGTGATTAGGTGTTTGTCAGGTAATCACGTGTGCACATGAAGTAAGTAGAGCAGAGCAGGAGCAACAACATAGAAGCTGATGTGTTCTGAAGCTGCAGATGCAGGTGATTAGAGGATAGAAGTACCAGAGATGTTGCAAGATGAGGTGAGGTGCACCCGCAAGTTTATTATGGTGATGAGCAGCGGCGACAGTGGTGGCGGCGTCCTGGAGCAGGAGGATTCCGTGCTGTTCCGGCGGGGCACAGGCCAGAGCGATGATTCTGACATTTGGGATGATACAGCATTGATAAAAGCATATGATAAAGCTGTGGCTTCATTTAAGCATGCTCTAAAGAGTGGTGACATTTGTGAAACTTCAGGTAAACCCAAAGCCACACCTAAAAGAAAACCTGCTAAGAAGAATAAACGCCAAAAGAAGAATACTGCAGCTCCCTTAAAACAGTGGAAAGTTGGGGCAAATGTTCTGTCATTTGGTCAGAAGATGGTTGCATTTACCCAGCTACCATTGCTTCAATTGATTTTAAGAGAGAAACCTGTGTTGTGGTTTACTCTGGATATGGCAATAGAGAGGAGCAAAATCTGTCCGATCTACTTTCCCCAATCTCTGACGTAGCTAATAATATAGAACAGAATGCTCAAGAGAATGAAAATGAAAGCCAAGTTTCAACAGATGAAAGTGAGAACTCCAGGTCTCCTGGAAATAAATCAGATAACATCAAGTCCAAATCTGCTCCGTGGAACTCTTTTCTCCCTCCACACCCCCACCCCATGCCAGGGCCAAGACTTGGACCAGGAAAGCCAGGTCTAAAATTCAATGGCCCACGACCACCACCGCCAGCACCACCACCCCACTTACTATCATGCTGGCTGCCTCCATTTCCTTCTGGACCACCAAAAATTCCCCACCACCTCCCATATGTCCAGATTCTCTTGATGATGCTGATGCTTTGGGAAGTATGTTAATTTTGTGGTACATGAGTGGCTATCATACTGGCTATTACATGGGTTTCAGACAAAATCAAAAGGAAGGAAGGTGCTCACATTCCTTAAATTAAGGAGAAATGCTGGCATAGAGCAGCACTAAATGACACCACTAGAGAAACGATCAGACAGATCTGGAATGTGAAGCGTTATAGCAGATAACTGGCCTCATTTCTTCAAAATACCGGTGTTGGGAAAGAAAAAAGGAAGTGGAGTGGGTAACTCTTCTAGATTAAAAGTTATGTAATAACCAAATGCAATGTGAAATATTTTATTGGGCCCTATTTTGAAAAACCATCTGTAAAAGACTGGGGTGGGGGTGGGAGGCCAGCACCGTGGTAAGGCAGTTGAGAAAATTGGAATATGGATTAGATTTTGAATGATACTGGATAATTATTGGTAATTTTATGAGCTGTGAGAAGGGTGTTGTCGTTTATAAAATACTGTCTTAATTTGCATACTTAAGCATTTAAGAATGAAGTGTTAGAGCGTCTTAAAGTGTTTAAAATGGTTTAACAAAATTTGATGTGATGCATATGTGGCAAAATGTTACAGAATCTAACTGGTGGACATGGCTGTTCATTGTACTTTTTTTCTATCTTCTGTATGTTTAAAAGGATATAATAAAAATATTTAATTTTTTTAAATTAAAAAAAAGATGAGGTGAGGTACGTAGATAAGTAAAATGGGGCAGGAATGTGAGATGCATAATCTTGGGAGCATTTCTATGGAGTCTGAGTTTTATTCTATAGACAGGGAGAAGTCATTATACAGCCTTGAAGCAAGAAATAACATGATCAGCTCTACGTTTTCAAAAGATAACTGTGCTCCACATTATGTGTCATTAGGGAAATGCAAATTAAAACAACAGTGACGTACTGTTACATGACGGTTACAATGGCTGAAATCCAAAACACTGACAACACCAAAGCTGGTGAAGATGGGGAACACCAGGAACTCTCATTCACCGCTGGTGGGAATACAACATGGTACTTTGGAAGATTGTTTGGCAACTTCTTACATATTCTTACTGTATGATCCAGCAATTATGCTCCTTGGAATTTGCCCAAGTGAGTTGAAAACATGTTCACACAAAAAGCTGCATACAGATGTGTATGGAAGCTTTTTTCATAATTTCCAAATCTTGGAAGAAAGTAAGATGTCCTTCAGTAGATGAATGTGTAAATAAACTCTGTAGTATACCCAGACAATGGACTATTATGCAGCACCAAAAAGAAAAGAGCTATCAACCCATGAAAAGACATGGAGGAACCTTAAAAATGTGTGTTACTATGTGAAGGAAGCCAGTCTGAAAAGGCTGTATACTATAAAATTCTGAATTATGTTCTGGAAAAGATAAAACTATGGAGATGGTAAAAAGTGTGGTGTTTGCCAGGATCTGAGGGGAGAGAGGAATGAATAGGCAAAGCACAGAGGGATCGTAGCATAGCGTATGTATTCTGTGTGGTACTGTAATGGTGGATACATGTCATTACGCATTAGTTCAAATCCATCAAGAGTGAACCCTAATATAAATTACAAACTTCAATTTTTGTGTGAAAATGATGTGTCACTGTGGGGTTCATCAGGTGTAACAAATGCACTCTGGTGCAGGTTGTGATAGAAGGCGGCTGTGGGAGTGGGGGGCATATAGGAACTCTCTAATTTCTGCTCAGCTCTACTGCTTAAAACATGAAATCTATCCAAAAAGGAAAATTTTCATGTTTAGATTAACTTAGTTCATTTCCCTCATTTAGTTCCTTCGTTGTTGAGGTTTCATGGCAATGCATTCTAAAATCAAACATAAAATTATTCTAGAAGTTTCTGTTACTTCTCCCCTTGCTTAAACATCATTGTGGAATAGTGTAAAAATATGATACCCTCATCTAGTTTTCATAAACTTTTTTCAAAGTTGAAAGAAAAAAAACTGGCATCATGGACAGATGGGTTGAAAGAGTGAAAGGCAAGAATCGAGGATCAAAACTAGGCCATGAAAATTGCTCAGTTGAGAGCTAATGAAGCCATAAATTAAGTCCTAATCAGTGTAGATGGAGTGGGTGACAAATTTAAACAATATTAAGAGGCCGGGCACAGTGGCTCATGCCTGTAATCCCAGCCCTTTGGGAGGCCAAGGCGGGCAGATCACAAGGTCAGGAGTTCAAGACCAGTCTGGTCAATATGGTGAAACCCTGTCTGTACTAAAAATACAAAAATTAGCTGGGCGTGGTGGTGCGTTCCTGTAGTCCCAGCTACTCAGGAGGCTGAGGCAGGAGAATCGCTTGAACCCAGGAGGTGGAGGTTGCAGTGAGCCGAGATCACGCCACTGCACTACAGCCTGGGTGACAGAGAGAGACTCTGTCTCAAAAAGAAAAAAAAAATTAAGAAGTCATATTGTCTAGAATTGGTCATTTCTAGGTGTCATGGGGTTGGGGGAAAATCCAAAATGATTGACAGATCATTATGAGTGATGGTACGAGGCATTTCTTCACCAAGATGAGGACTACAGGAAAGCAGGAGGTTTGTGGGAAAAATGGTAAGTTTTGAGCATGTTGGATTTCAGATGCCTCTGGAGTATCATGCTTATGGAATGGAGATTACTAACAAAACCACAACCTTTAAAAATAACTGCTTCTTTAAACATGCTTATATTGTAGTGAGTTCAGTGATATCTCATATCCTTTGGTAGAAAAAAATGTAAAAAATTTATGTATGGCGCATTTCTCTGACTCTTGCGCTTTCATAGTGTTCACTGTCTGTTCACCTAGGTTTACTTTCTGATTCCCTTCCCCCACTCTGAGCCTTTACCTATCCTGAAATACATTTAAAAATTTACCCCTGTCAGAAACACTTCCCAACTCATCCTATAAGTCCAGTATTACCCTGATACCAAATCCAGACAGACATAAAGAAAACTACAGATCATCACTTATGCTTATAGACACAGAGATCCTGAGGAAATACTTCCAGACCAAATCCATCAACATATGTAAAGGATTACATACCACGTACAAGTGGGATTTATCCCAGTAATGCAAGATTGATTTGATGCACAAAAATTAATGTAATATGTGAACAAAAGAGGAAAGAAAACCACATGATTATTTCAAAAGTCACTGAAAAAGCGTTTGACAAAATTCACACCCCTTCATGATTAAAAAGAAAACCCACCTAAAGTAGGAATAGAAGGGAAGCTCCTCAACCTGATAATGGATATCTATAAAACCCCACAGTTAACATTATACGTAAAGGTTTCCTTCTATAATCAGGAATAAGACAAGGATGTCCAGTCTAACCACTTTTATTCAATCTTGTACTAAAGGTTCTAGAGCAGGGCAATTAGGCAAGAAAGGGAAATAAGAAGGGCATGGTGGCTCATGCCTGTAATCCCGGCACTTGGGAGGCTGAGGTGGTTGGATCACCTGAGGTCAGGAGTTCAAGACCAGCCTGGCCAACTTGGTGAAACCCAGTCACTAATAAAAATACAAAAATTTGCCTGGTGTGGCGGTGGGTACCTGTAATCCCAGCCACTTGGGAGGCAGAGGCAGGAGAATCACTAGAACCCAGTAGGCAGAGGTTGCAGTGAGCCAAGATTGAGCCACTGTACTCCACCCTGGGCAATCGTGCGAGACTCTCTCTCAAAAAAATGGTGGGGTGGGGGGAAATAAAAGAGCATATAGATTAGAAAGGGAGAAGTAAAGCTCTATTTGTAAATGACATGATCTTGTATATAAAGCTTTTATATAGAAGATATTTAGGAAGATCTAAATAACTAAATGAACTAAATAAACAGTTCAGCACAGTTGCAGTGTACAAGATCAATATATTAAAATCAGTTGTGTTTCTATACACTAGTATTGAACAATCTGAAATTAATTAAGATGGTGACTCCATTTATGATACCATTTAAAGGAATAAAATACTTAGGAATAAATTTAACAAAAGAGAACAAAACTTGTGCTCTAAAAATTGTAAAACATTGTTGAAATAAATTAGGTATAAACTGAAAAATAGTACATATTTATGGATTAGAAGTCTTAGTATTAACATTGCAATACTCTCCAAATCGACAGACTTAATATAATCCCTGTCAAAATCCCAGCTAACATTTTTGCAAAATGGGCATACTTAAAATTCATATGGCAATTCAAGGAGCTCAGAATAGCCAACAATCTAAAAATAGAAGAACAAATTGGAGGGCTCACACTGCCTAATTTCAGAACTTACTACAAAGCTGTAGTAATTAAGATAGTGTGGCACTGGCATAGGTAGGTCACTAGCATAAAGAGTCTGGAAATAAACCTTCACATTTACAATAAATTGATTTTTAACGAGGATCCAAGACAATTCAATTTTGAAAGAATGGTTTTCCTGACAAATGATACTAGAACAACTGGTTATCCACATGCAAAAGAATAAAGTTAGCAAAATTAAATTGAAATTGGACAATACACCTAAATATAAGAGCTAAAACTATACAACTCTTAGAAAAATATGTAAGTCAATCTTTACTACTGTGCGTTAGGCCAAGTTTTTGAAGTACGACAAAAGAAAAATAGACAAATGAGATTTTACCGAAATTAAAAACTTTTGTGTCTCAAAAGATACCATCAAGAAAGTTAAAAGACAACCCACAAAATGAGAGAAAATATTTGCCATTTATATATCCATTAGTATTTTTATCTAGAATATGTAATATAAAAACTCATACAACTCAATAAAAAATTCAACTAAAAATAGACAAAATATGTGAATAGGCATTTCTCCAAAGAATGTATGCAAATGGCCAAGAATCACATTAAAAAGATGCTCAATATTATTAGTTTTTAGAGAAATGGAAATCAGACCACAGTGAGATACTACTTCACACCCACTAGGATAGCTTTAATCAAAAAGGCAGAAGTATTGGCAAGGGTGTGGAGAAATTGGCACCCTCATTCATTGTTGGTGGGACTCTAAAATGATCCATACCATTTAGAAAACAGTTTGGTAGTTCCACAAAGTGCTAAACATAAGAGTTACCACATAACCCAGCAAAGCTACTTCAAAGAGGAAGGAAAACCTATGTTTACACAAAAACTTGCAGTTGAATGTTCATCTTAGCATTATGTGTAACAGCCCCCAATTGGAAACAACTCAAATGCTCATCAACTGATGGATGGATAAACAACATGAGATGTATTGCTACAAGGGACTATTATTCAATAATAAAAAGGAGCGAAGTACTGATATATCTTAGAACATGATGAACTTTGAAAACATTATACTAAGTGAAAGAAACCAGCCACAAAAAATCATATGTGATTCTATTTATGTGAAATGTCCAGAATAGACTAATTTGGAGACAGAAAGTAGATTAGTGGTTGCGCAGGGTTGAGTGGAGGACTGGGGGAATTTGGGAGTGATGGTTACAGGGTATGGGGTTCCTTTTAGAGGTGATGAACATTTTCTAAAGCAAATGTAGTGATGGTTGCACAACTCTGTGTACATAATAAAAACCGTTGAATTTTAGGCTTTAAATGAGTGACTTTTATGGCATGGGAATTATATTTCAATAAAGTTTTTTTTCTTTCTTTTTTTGAGATGGAGTCTTGCTCTGTCACCCAGGTTGGAGTGTAGTGGCGTGATGTTGGCTCATTGTAACCTCTGCCTTCTAGACTCAAGTGATTCTCTTGCCTCAGCCTCCCGTGTAGCTGGGACTACAGGCACGCATCACCATGCCTGGCTAATTTTTGTAGTTTTTGGTAGAGACAGTGTTTTGCCATGTTGGCCAGGCTAGTCTCTAACTCCTGACCTCAGGCGATTTGACTACCTTAGCTTCCCAAAGTGTTGGGTTTACAGGTGTGAGCCACTGTGCCTCGCCCTCAATAAAGCTGTTTTTAAAAAGGTTTACCCACCTCACCAGAAAGATGTATATCATTTTTCCTAGTTTAAGTTCAAGGCCCCCCTTTACAAATTTTTCACTGATTAATAGTCTTTTCATGTTACTACATAGAGATCTCCTTCCTTGTTTACAGTGCGCCTCTGGGTTTTGCACTGGCCCCTGCCGCTTTTTTGAACACCGGTCTCAGAATCCAGCTTGTTTCCTCACTCTTCGACTTCTCTGTGAGGCCTCCCTGATGAAATACACACAACAGGAAGCCTGCTAGCACATACCACCCTGTGCTCCTGGTCCCCTTTCCTGTTTCACTGTTTGCCACAGCACATGTTGCCAGGGGCAATGTATATTTACTTATTCATTGTCTCTACTTCCCACTAAAGTAAGCACCACAAGGGCAGGACTTTTCATTCCCTGTTTGCATCCCTAACACCCTGTCCTTAATATCAGTGCTGGACATGTGGTAAGCCATAGGCTCTTGTGGCTACACGACATGTGCTCTGTTCTCAAGTGGGGTGATTCTGTCGATGTCTGGAGAAACTTTGGGTTGCCATGCCTTGAGGATTAACTAGGTGCTACTGACATCTGACAGCTGGTGGCCAGGGAGGCTTCTGAACGTGGTACAATACACAAGACCACCCACAACACAAAGAATGATTCAGCCCCAAATATCAACAGTGCAGAGGCTGAGAAAACCTGTGTTAGACCAACACTATCCAATAGAAATACAACCAAGTGGTCGGGCCCGGTGGCTCACATCTGTAATCCGAGAACTTTGGGATGCCGAGGCAGGTGGATTGCTTGAACCCAGGAGTTTGAGTACAGCATGGGTAACACAACAAGACCTTCTACAAGAAATAAAAAAATTGGCTGGGCGTGGTTACATATGCCTGTGGTCCCAGCTACCCGGGATGCTGAGGTGGAAGGATCAATTGAGCCCAGGAGGTCAAGGCTGTGGTAAGCCATGATCGCACCACTGCACTCCAGCCTGGGCACCGAGGCCACACTTCCAATAGGCTGCTCCCAGCCAGAATCGAGCATGTCAGGGTACTAGTGCCACCTGTTCCTGGAGGACAAGGGAATCCTCTAACAGTCAACAGTCCACCAGAGACTCCCAACTGATCTGGTCAAATCTTCCTAGAGCTGCGCTGTGTCTCAGACTCCTCCTGCCCTACCTTCCTTCCTTCCCCCTCTACCCTCTCACATGGCAGTCTGAAGGCTCTCCCTGACCACTCCTGCCCCCTCCTGTAACCTGCATAGGTGCATCCCCAGTAAATCTCTGCTGATGTCATCCTAACTTGGTGCCTGCTTCTGGAAGGATTCATACTAACGCAGGTTTCAAGGCCAGACAGCATTCCAATCCCACTTCCACCACAGAGCTTGAGCCAGTTCCTACCCCTTTCTCAGCCTATTTCCTCAGCACTGAAAAGAATATTGAAACAGAAACTCTTTGAAAGCCCTTCCTGTCCTGATCTGTTCTAGAATCAGGCTCAGCAGGGTTCACGCAAGGACACAAGTGTAGCCGCCTCTGAGGAGCCCCTCACATGCCCATTTTAGCCAGTTTGTTTCTCCCTGGGCTCCTACAGCCCCATGTGCCCATCATGCAGGGTTGCAAACACCTGTTTTCTCCTCTGATTCCCCAAAGGGTGCTGGACACCTGTAGAGGGGCTCTGTTTTGTTCACTTATCCATGATCTCAGAGAATGTTTACAGTGCACAGTGAATACCAAGCACTGGAAATGCTCAGTGAACAAAACCACCACCAGCCCCCACCAGCGTTCAGCAAGGAGGAGATCTGTGGCTACAGTCTCCTTGGTTCCATGGAAATGACACCAACAGCCAACATAAGTGAGGGCCTGGTGCAGGTGCTGGGTTCCCAGCAAAGGTCTTCCCATGTATTTTCTCTTACATGAATCCTCCTGGCATGCTCATTGCGAGGTTCCATTACTACATCCCCATCTTACACATGAATGAACTGAGGCTCAGGGAACTGGAGTTGATTGTCCCAGCCTGCACAGCTAGGAAGAATCAAGGAGTGAGTTTTTGGTTTTATTTTGCATATTTCAGTAGCTTTACTGAGGTATAATTTACACACCATAAAATTTACTGCGATAAATGTACAGTTAGATCAGTAAATCTACAGATTTGGGCAACCATCATCACAAGCCAGTTTTAGAACATTTCTTTTTTTTTTTTTTTTTTTTTTTTGAGGCAGAGTCTCGCTCTGTCGCCCAGACTGGAGTGCAGTGGCGCAATCTCGGCTCACTGCAAGCTCCGCCTCCCGGGTTCACGCCATTCTCCTGCCTCAGCCTCCCGAGTAGCTGGGACTACAGGCGCCCGCCACCTCGCCCGGCTAGTTTTTTGTATTTTTAGTAGAGACGGGGTTTCACCATGTTAGCCAGGATGGTCTCGATCTCCTGACCTCGTGATCCGCCCGTCTCGGCCTCCCAAAGTGCTGGGATTACAGGCTTGAGCCACCGCGCCCGGCCAGAACATTTCTATTACTCTAAAAACATTTCTCTTCCATTCCCATCCCCAGCACTAGGCAACCACCAATCTGCTTTCTGACTCTACAGATGTGCCTTTTTCTGCACATTCCCTCTAAGTGAAATCATATACTGTGCGGCCTTTTGTGGTTGGCTTCTTTCACATAATGTAATGATGCTGAGGCTCATCCATGTTGTAATGTCCATTGTGGCTTCATTCCTGTCTGTTGACAAATCAAGTTCTGCTGCTTGGATGGACCGCAAACATCTATATATCCTTTCTTCAGTTGGTGCACATTTGGGTTGTTTCCAGTCTTGAGTATTATGAATAATATCGTTATGAAAATTTGTGTGTAAGCTTTTGTGTGAGAATATGTTTTCATTTCTCTTGGGTAGATCCCTAGGAGTGGAGTTGCTGGGTCACACGATAAGGGTGAGTTACACAAGAAACTGCCAAACTTGTCTTTGTAAATCGTTTGCCCCACCAGCAGCATATGACGGTTTCACTGCTCCCCACAGTAGGGCTGAGATTGGAGGCAAGTCCAGCCTGACCCAGAACCCTGATGCCCAGCTCTTTGGTGATCTTTTCTTTCTAACATTGGGATACCCAGCTAAGGAATGAGGATCACAGCTGTGCAGGAATGAGGGCTGTCTGTGAAAAACAGAAGTGCTCCTGCACCAGCCCAGACAAAGACCCCCCATGTATCTCCATTGATTTCTCATCCTCCAAGTGATGCTGGAGCCCCTGGGTTTCCCCACACGCAAAGCCCCACATTTCTGACCCCTGCCATTTATCTTCCATTGAGCCTTAGGTTCTGGTGAGAGTAACAAGGATAGACAGGGGTTCACAGCCCAGGGCTAGGGATGCCCCATACCCCGGGCAGTGACCTTGGAAGGGCTGATTCAACTGGAACTCAATACTGAAGCACCTAGGATGTGACCATTTACAAACTGAAAAAAGATAATGCAGAAGCATGGGGTCCCCGATTAGCTGATCTGAGCTGAGGCGGGGCTTGGCAATCACTGGATCCAATGCTTTTCCTGAAACATGAGCATTGAGTTTCCTGCCCACACAACCCTGGGCTTAATTAAGTCCAAGCAGCAAACAGGTTCCTCAGTATGCGTAAAGCATTGATATTGGAAGACAATTCAATGTTTGAGAAAGCCTTGCAGACCCCCTGGGAATGTCTTGAATTCTAAGGAGACCATCTTGCCCTACTTCCTTATTTGACAGAAATGGAAAACTGTGGCACACTGAGGTGGAGTGACATACCCCAGGTCATCCAGTAAGGTGAGGGTGGAGCAAAGGCTTGGTCCCACAGCATATATTCATCCATCTCCTTGCCTATTCCTTGTCTTCCAGCAGAAAGTAAGCTCTGAGAAGATAAGGATTTTCCTCCCCTTTTCTACAACTGCTGTCTTCCTTGATTCTAGCACAGTGGCTGGCACAGGGTGGGTGCTCAGTAAATATCTGGCAAATGGGCCAGTCATGGTGGATCATGCCTGTAATCCCAGCACTTTGGGAGGCCAAGACAGGTGGATCACGAGGTCAAGAGATCGAGACCATCCTGGCTAACACGGTGAAAACCTGTCTCTAGTAAAACTATTAAAAAAAAAAATTAGTCAGGCGTGGTGGCGGATGCCTGTAGTCCCAGCTACTCAGGAGGCTAAGGCAGGAGAATGGCGTGAACCCAGGAGGCGGAGCTTGAGTGAGCCAAGATCGCGTCACGGCACTCCAACCTGGGCGACAGAGCGAGACTCAGTCTAAAAAAAAAAAAAAAAAAAAAATCTGGTGAATGAACCCAGGTGCCCTGACTTCTCACTTCATTTCACAAAGCTGATCTGAGCACCTACTATGTGCTACAAGCTGTGACAGATATTGGGGATAAAATTTGAGCAAGACAGGACCCTTGCCTTCAAGGCACTGAGTTCTCAAGGACAAGATGGTAGGTACACAGCTAGGCACAGAATTCTGTGACTAGTTTTCTATTGCTACAAAGGGATTAGGGGCTTGTGTAATCTGAACTCAGCCGGGAGGTCACAGAAGACTTTAGATCAAGGTTAAAAATAAAGAGGCTGAGGCAAGGCTCCAGTCCCAGAGCATCCCCAGGAGGCCTACCCTGTTCTTCCATGAGTGTCTTCTGATTAGAAACTCTGGAGTCTAGGAGGTCAAGGTGGGAGGATCACTGGAAGCCAGGAGTACAAGACCAGCCTCGGCAAGAAGGCAAGACCTTGTCTCCATGAAAAATAAAATTAAAAATAAATAAAAATAAAATGTTAGAGAGAGACACAGACACCAGCCTAGGTAACATGGTGAAACCCTATCTCTACAAAACATACAAAAATTAGCTGGGTGTGGTGGTGTGCACCTGTGGTCCCAGGTCCTTGGGAGGCTGAGGTAGGAGAATCTCTTGAGCCTGAGAGGCAGGAATCACATCACTGTACCCCAGTCTGGGTGACAGAGCAGGACCCTGTCTCAAAAGTCAGAGAGAGATTGAGATAAACAGCAGAGTCTGACTGGAGCTGAATTATTGTACTCAGCCTTGACCAACTGTCCCAGCCACTGACCAGCACTGGGCACAGAGGGTAAACACTGCAAAGGAAGTGACCAGCTTAGAGAACACTATTCATCACTCCAAGGCCTGATGTTAACCACACTGAGGCTTCATATTAAACAGAACACAAGAACAATGTTCTGGTTACGTTTCTTGAAAAGAGTCCCTTTTTGTAGAGATACACATTAAAATATTTCCAGATGAAATCATACAATGTCTGCATGTTGTTTCAGCATAATATTACACGGGAGATGGGATAGGCTGATGGCCACTAGAGCATGTTGACGATACCTGAGTTCTGTCTATCTTTAGGTTAAAATTTCTTTCAGCTGGTCGCGGTGGCTCATGCCTGTAATCCCAGCACTTTGGATGCTGAGGCGGGTGGATCACGAGGTCAGGAGATCGAGGCCATCCTGGCTAACACGGTGAAACCTGTCTCTACTAAAAATACAAAAAATTAGCCAGGTGTGGCGGGTGCCTGTAGTCCCAGCTACTCAGGAGGCTGAGGCAGGAGAATGGTGTGAACCTGAGGCAGAGCTTGCAGTGAGCCAAGATCACACCACTGCACTCCAGCCTGGGCGACAGAAATTCTGTCTCCAAAAAAAAAAAATCCTAGAAGATTTCTTTAAAGAAGCAAAAAACGTAAATATATATATATATAGATAGATACATCGATTACATGTGGACTTGGAGAAGCCAACACCATTGCTTCTGGTTCCCACCGGCAGCCAAGACTCCGCAAGGTATTTGGGTCGGCCACACCTTTGCATGGCTTCCTTGTTCTTCCTGAAGTCTTTCCTAATTGTGCTGGAATACACGCATTGCCGCAGGGAATCCCCTGTTCCACAGTTTCTTTCTAGTGTGACTAAAGCCTTTGCTGGATCTTATAAATCACAAGATTTCACAGGAGATGCAGCCCTGGATCAGATACTAACATCTCTTGTCTTCCCTTGAGTGCTGGGAAAGGGATGCTGGAGACTGGGAAACATTTTGCCATATGCAGTCTTAGGAGATCTTTGTAAAGATTTCTCCCTCTGGGTGGTTTTGACCAGGGCATTGCCAAATTGCATGTCCCAAGAGTCTTGGTTTCTGGATCCTCCTGAGCCTTTGAGTTTCCCTTGAGGCCACAGCTGCAAGGGAGGCTGAGCCAAGTGGCCATAACAACCAGGCAGAGAATCAGGCAGAAGCAGGGGCAGGGTGCAAACCTCTCCTCCCCAGGAGAGGAACTTCCCTGTGCCAAGGGAAATGAAGGGACCCAGGAGATGCATGGCAGACCCAGTGCTCTACCTCTTTTATAGTCCAGTTCCCCCACAGACCCCTTCATCAGCCGGCTCACTGTTCACTTCAAGGTCATGACATTGGCTGTGTGATGCGGGGACAGAAATCCCTGGCATGGCCTCTATGTCATCCGTCTGCAGACAGAGGAGAACTCAGGCTTGGCTATGATGCTGGAGTCACCATGGATATAGATCCTGGCCCATTTGACTCAAGAACACATACATAACTGGAACCAAGAGGCTGGGTTAATCCCCTCAAAGCCATGGCCACATGGAAGACCCTAAGCCTCCTTCCAGGTGGCCAAGCTAAGCAAAGCCACTTGCAGCCACCCTTCCATGATGTGTTCTACATCATCCAGCTATGAAAACCACCCACCCCCATCACTTTCACACTCACACCTTCCCCTGAGCTCAGGGAGCCCTGGCCCAAGCTTCCTTTAGAACCAGGAAGGAAGTTCTGTATCTCTGAAAATCATCCTTTTCAAACAGAAGGCATTTATCTTGGCCAGGCTTAAAAGACAAAAAGCCTGTAATCCCAGCACTTTGGGAGACTGAGGCGGGCAGATCAGCTGAGGTCAGGAGTTCGAGACCAGCCTGGCCAACATGGTGAAACCCTGTCTGTACTAAAAATACAAAAGTTAGGTGGGCATGGTGTCAGGCACCTGTAATCCCTGCTACTCAGAAGGCTGAGACAGGAGAATCGCTTTAACCTGGGAGGCGGAGGTTGCAGTGAGCTGAGATCACACCACTGTACTCCAGCCAGGGCAACGAAGAGTGAAACTCCGTCAAAAATAAATAAATAAATAAATAAGACAAAGAGATGACAGCTGAACTCCAGGGCCCATCCCACAGACAATACCCAGAAACCTCCTCCCCACAACTCCCACATACCTGCCTCCCAGCAGCTGGAACTTTTCTCCACGGGATTTGCCTACAAGACTTCTCTCCTGCTTTATCTCAGGTGGGTTTGCCAGGAGGGCAATGTCACCATCCCTCCATCAAATTCATCTCAACAACATTTACTGAGTGCCAAGTGTGTCCCCAACATGGCTCAGCCTTCACATGCACTGTCTTGATTTAACCACACATGCTTATAACCCAAGGGAGGAGCATTGCAGTATTTCATCAATGTAAAGACACACATCTTGATTTTTCACATTTTCATGTACCTGAAATTTAGGTGGGTCTTCTAATCACAACTGTGACATGGCTGTCCCGCCTGGTCTCATACAGACTCAGCCACAGAGGTTCATAGCATTGTCACTTCAATTAAGATTTGGGCGTGGTTATTTCACATGTGGAGTATAGCGGCTATTTTAAATGTCTTCAGAAAGATTCGACTGTGATTCAGCTTGGAATTGAAAAGCTATTGTGCACACAGGAAGGCTGGGATCAAAGCAGCCGAATGCCTGTGTGATGCTGGCGAGGCAGACACATATTCATCCCTGCAGGGAGGTCTGCAACTCCAGGTTTTCTTGCAAAGCAACAACCAAGTACTTACAAACTTAAAACAGGACCTAAAAATGGGACTTAAAAACCATCCCAGGCCGGGCACAGTGGCTCACAACTGTAATCACACAGCTTTTGGAGGCCAAGGCAGGAGGATTACTGAAGCCCAGGAGTTCGAGACCAGCCTGGAAAACATGGTGAGACCCCCCTCATCTCTACAAAAAAATAAAGTAACTTAAAAATTACCTGGACGTGCTTACATGAGTCTGTAGTCCCAGCTCCTCAGGAGGCTGAGGTGGGAGGATCGTTTGAGCCTAGGAGTTTCAGGCTGAAGAAAGCTAGGATTGTGCCATTGCATTCTAGCCTGAGCAACAATGAGACCCCATCTCAGAAACCAAACCAAAACAAAACATCCCCGGGATGAGTGGACACGCTTGCAAGAAACGCTTCACTTCCTGTGCTCCTCAATCAGGGGCCACCAAATGTTTTGTGCAATGGGCCAGATAGGGAATATTTTTGGTTTGTAAGCTATACAGGCTCAGCTGCAACCACTCAACTCTGTCAGGGTCTGAAAGCAGTCATAGGGTTGTAACTGCATACCAACAAAACTTTATTTGCAAAAGCAAGGGAAGGACCACATTTGGCTCATGGGTGATAGTTTGTTGTCCGTTTCTCTTGATGGAACAGAAAGCAATGCGTGGGAAAATGAGGGCAATGATGATTTTAAGTCAAAAGTGATACAGAAGATGCACTTGGAACTAAAAAAAGTTCTAAGAATATCTTATTTCAATGATACTTCATGTGTGTGTACTTATAAAAGTGATATGTGATTGAAAACAAAACAAGGGGACTGCCATCAGCAACAGCCCCAAAGCCCGCGGGGCTCCTTGCTGGGTTGTGCGTTCAGCAGCCCCACCGCGCTGCATCAGTGGCGCGCAGTTGGGACTCTCCACGACATGCGTGTCCCAGGCTGGCACGGAGAGGCAGCACTGATGTTGCTTGCTGGGGCTGCTGATGGCACTGGCGCTGGTGCTGGGGTGGCTGCGATGGGTGGGAGGGTGTCGAGGAGGAGCACAGTAGTGTGCATGATGTGAGCCAAGGCTGCCCCGTGGCCGCCTTTGAATGGGCCAGTGTCCAGGACCAGCACACTCAGAAGCCGAGAAACAGCAGCATCCCCAATAGGAAGCTGCCCAGGGAGAGCCCCGCGCACAGTTTCACCATTCCGGAGAAAGATATGCAAACTTCAGACACGGAGGAGGCCCCCAACTATGATGCTGAGGAGACAAGGGAAGGGGGTGGTGTCCGGGCGAGGACTGGGACCCTAGCCTCATCGCCAGAGTGCCACCCTGGCTGTCTCCTGGGGAGACGGTGGTGCCCTCACAGAGGGCCTCCGTGCAGATACCCCACTCTCCTGGCACTTTGCACTGCCTGACGCCCTTGCACCTCAGCAACAAGTCAGTGGACTCATTCCTGCAGGCAGATGGCCCCAAGGAGCGACCCCAGGCTGCCTTCCCCTAGTGCACGCACATTTGACACCGGCTCTGCCGCTGACTGGACGTTTGTCCCCATGGGCCGCCCGCTGAGGCCTCCGAGAGGCTCCTGGGAGCCCGCGCCCGACCCGCCCCTGGGGAGAACTCCCAACGCTCTCCGCCCACTCCAGCAGAGCCGCACTAACGCGAACCCGCGAACCCGCGAACCCGGGCCGGGGCCTGGGCCTGAGCGGCCATGCTACGCTGCTGAAGCTGGCATCGCTGCCGCCCTTGTGCCAAGCACTGCGCACGTCCTGGGGCAGGAGAGACGCAGCTGTGACACCTGCCTGGCCGGGAAATGCCGGTGTTACAAGGCTTGAAGCTAGCTTCCATTGGAATCGGTGCCAGGGAAACTGAGGCCCGCACAAAATGAATTTGCAAAAGTGATGCCCCAGGCAAGACTCCAGTCCCCTCCCAGCCCTGCGCCTCTCCCTGCTGACGGTGGGGTGAGTCCAGACTGCCACGACTCAGGGCCTGACCCTGGAGGGTGGCAGGTGGGAGGAGTAAAGACAGAGTGGTAAAGGGGGCAAAAAGGGGGCGAGCAAGAGGGAGAGAAGGTTTTGTGAAAAGACAGTGGGGAGAAAAGAGAGTGGGCAGAAAAGTTTTTGGGTAGATGGAGCGGGAAAAGACCGTGAGGAGCAGGAGGTGTAAAAGACGGTGGGGAAAGAGTGGGGAGAAAGTTTTTGGGCAGATGGAGGGGGAAAAGGGTGATAAGCAGGAGATGGGAAGGAGGTTTGGAAAAATGACGATGGAAAAATAGTTTTGGGGTAGATGGAGGATGAAAAAAGGGTGGCATGTGGGAGAGGGGTGGGAGTGGGGAAAAGAGGGTGGTGAGCAGGAGCGAGGAGAAGGCTTTGTGAAAAGATGGTGAGGGGGGAAAGACAGTGAGGAAAATGTTTTGAGGTGGATGTAGAGGGAAGAGAGGGTGGTGAGCACCAGGGGTCAAAAGAGTGGTGAGTAAGGGAGACAAGGTTTTCTGAAAAGACCGTGGGGGAAAATGTTTTTGGGTAGTTGGAGGGGGAAAAGAGGGTGACAAATCAGAGAAGGAAAAAGAGGGTGGCGAGCGGGAAGGAGAGAAGGTTGCGAGAAAAGAGAGTGCAGAAAGAAAAACGGTGGGTAAAAAGCTTTTGGGTAGACGGAGGGGGAAGAGAGGGTGGCAAGTGGGAGGAGAAAAGAGAGTGGCAAGAGGAGGTAGGAAAGAGGATTGGTAAAAAGATGATGGGGAAAATAGTTTTGGGGTAGATGGAGGGCAAAAAGAGGGTGCCAAACAGCATAGGAGAGAGAAGAGGGCAAGCGGGAAGGGCAAAGGGCTTTGTGAAAAGATGGTGGTATTGTTTTATGTGGTTTCACACATATAAAATATATTTCTGTTCCTTTCCTTCTGAAAATTTTAAAATAGTCACAGTAAGTCTACTCATACTATAAGAAATGAATCTGGTGGGGCACAATGGCTCACACTTGTAATCCCAGCATTTTGGGAGGCCAAGGCGGGTGGATCACCTGAAGTCGGGAGTTCGAGACCAGCCTGGCCAACATAGTAAGATCCCGTCTCTACTAAAAATACAAAAAGTCGCCAGGCATGGTGGTGGGTACCTGCAATCCCAGCTACTTGGAAGGCTAAGGCAGGAGAATTGCTTGAACCTACCAGGCAGAGGTTGCAGTGAACTGAGATTGTACTACTGCACTCCGGCCTGGGAGACAGAGGAAGACTATCAAAAAAAAGGGGGGGGGAGAGAGAGAGAGAAAGAAAGAGAAAGAAAGAAAAAAAAAGCGAAGAAGGAAGGAAGGAAGGAAGGAAGGAAAGAAGGAAGGAAAGAAAAAGGGAGGGAGGGAGGAAGGAAGGGAAGTAAATATTCTAAATTACTGTTTTGAACTGCTGCAGAGTATTCTGTGGTAGGAACATACTATAGTTCATGTAGTTATTCTCCCATTGATGGACATTTAGATCATTGCTAATATCTCACTGCTACCAGCAATACTGCTAAGATAATCTTGACTATACTTTCTTGCACACACATGCAAATGTTTTGGTTTTAACAGGTATGTCAGATGCCCTCCAAATTGACTGCACTAATATGCACTCCCTCTGGTGGGACATGAGGTTATCTGTTTGCCCAACTCTGGCTAACATTTGTTATCAACATTGAAAATACTTGCCAATCTAATCAGTTAAAATAGCATCTCAATGCTCTCTTATTTGTATTTCCTTGATAAATGGTGAGATCGAGCATTTTTTCTTTCTTAGCAATTTTAATTTCCTCGAACAGTGTTTTCATATGAATTGCCTATTTGCTATTCATTTGATTTCTTTTCTTATTGCCCATTTATTATGAACACTCATTTGTTTCGACTTTATTATCTTGGTGGGTTTTGTGTGTGTGTGTGTGTGTGTGTGTGTGTGTGTGTGTTTTGAGACAGAGTCTCACCTGTCACCCAGGCTAGAGTACAATGGCATGATCTCGGCTCACTGCAACCTGCACCTCCCAAGTTCAAGTGATTCTCCTGCCTCAGCCTCCAAAGTGCTGGGATTACAAGTGCCCGCCACCAAGCCTGGCTAATTTTTGTACTTTTAGTAGAGACGGGGTTTTACCATATTGGCCAGGCTGGTCTTGAACTCCTGATCTCAAGTGATTCACCCTCCTCGGCCTCCCAAAGTGCTGGGATTACAGGCGTGAGCCACCACGTCCAGGCTATCTTTGTTTTCTATTGATTATGCTCTGTTTCTCTTTTTGTTCCCATTCTTGTTTTCTGTTGGTTTGATTGAAATTTCTTTGTTCCATCTTATTTCCTCTACTGGTACAGGAGTACAAGACCAGCCTCGGCAAGAAGCCAAGACCTTGTCTCTATAAAAAATTAAAATTAAAAATAAATAAAAATAAAATGTTAGAGAGAGAGACACAGACACCAGCCTAGGTAACATGGTGAAACCCTATCTCTACAAAACATACAAAAATTAGCTGAGTGTGGTGGTGTGCACCTGTGGTCCCAGGTACTTGAGAGGCTGAGGTGGGAGAATCGCTTGAGCCTGGGAGGCAGGAATCACATCACTGCACCCCAGTCTGGGTGACAGAGCAGGACCCTGTCTCAAAAGTCAGAGAGAGATTGAGATAAACAGCAGAGCCTGACTGGAGCTGAATTATTGTACTCAGCCTTGACCAACTGTCCCAGCCACTGACCAGCACTGGGCACAGAGGGTAAACACTGCAAAGGAAGTGACCAGCTTAGAGAACACTATTCATCACTCCAAGGCCTGATGTTAACCACACTGAGGCTTCATATTAAACAGAACATGAGAACAATGTTCTGGTTATGTCTCTTGAAAAGAGTCCCTTTTTGTAGAGATACACATTAAAATATTTGCAGATGAAATCATATAGTGTCTGCATGTTGTTTCAGCATAATATTACAGGGGAGATGGGATAGGCTGATGGCCATTAGAGCGTGCTGACGATACCTGAGTTCTGACTATCTTTAGGTTAAAATTTCTTTCGGCTGGGGGCGGTGGCTCACGCCTGTAATCCCAGCACTTTGGGAGGCCGAGGCAGGTGGATCACCTGAGGTCAGAAGTTCAAGATCAGCCTGGCCAACATGGTAAAATCCCGTCTCTACTGAAAATACAAAAAGTCGCCAGGCATGGTGGTGGGTACCTGCAATCCCAGCTACTTGGAAGGCTAAGGCAGGAGAATTGCTTGCACCTACCAGGCAGAGGTTGCAGTGAACTGAGATTGTACCACTGCACTCCAGCCTGGGAGACAGAGGAAGACTCTATCAAAAAAAAAAAGGGGGGGTTGGAGAGAGAGAGAAAGAAAGAAAAGAGAGAAGACAGAAAGTGAGAGGGAGGGAGGGAGGAAGCAAGGGAAGGAAGTATTCTAAATTACTGTGTTGAACTGCTGCAGAGTATTCTGTGGTAGGAACATACTATAGTTCATGTAGTTATTCTCCCATTGATGGACCTTTAGATCATTGCCAATATCTCACTGCTACCAGCAATGCTGCTAAGATAATCTTGACTATACTTTCTTGCAAACACATGCAAATGTTTTAGTTTTAACAGATATGTCAGATGCCCTCCAAATTGACTGCACTAATATGCACTCCCTCCAGTGGGACATGAGGGTACCCATTTGCCCAACTCTGGCTAACATTTGTTATCAAAGTTAAAAATACTTGCCAATCTAATCAGTAAAAATAGCATCTCAATGCTCTTTTATTTGTATTTCCTTGATAAATGGCGAGACAGAGCATTTTTTCTTTCTTAGCAATTTTAATTTCCTTGAACACTGTTTTCATATGAATTGCCTATTTGCTATTCATTTGATTTTTTTTCTTATTGCCCATTTATTATGAACACTCATTTGTTTCGACTTTATTATCTTTGTGGGGTTTTTTTGTTTTTTGTTTGGTTTTTTTTTTTTGAGACAGAGTCTTACCTGTCAGCCAGGCTAGAGGACAATGGCATGATCTCGGCTCACGGCAACCTCCACCTTCCGAGTTCAAGTGATTCTCCTGCCTCAGCCTCCAAAGTAGCTGGGATTACAGGTGCCCGCCAACAAGCCTGGCTAATTTTTGTACTTTTAGTAGAGATGGGGTTTTACCATATTGGCCAGGCTGGTCTTGAATGCCTGACCTCAAGTGATCCACCCTCCTCGGCCTCCCAAAGTGCTGGGATTACAGGCGTGAGCCACCATGTCCAGGCTATCTTTGTTTTCTATTGATTATGCTCTGTTTCTCTTTTTGTTCCCATTCTTGTTTTCTGTTGGTTTGATTGAAATTTCTTTGTTCCATCTTATTTCCTCTAGTGGTTTGAAATTTACACACTTCATTGCTATTTGTCTAATAGTTACTCTTAATTTTTTATATCCATACATAATGTTGCCTAACAAAACCTAAAGGTAAACAGTACATATAGATTCTTCCCGAACAAGATAAGAAATGTTCACTTCCTCTCGGTGTTTTTCTTTTCCCCAACTCTCCTGTGAATATAATCAAGAATTCTAAATTGTTATTTTACACATCCTTGGCAATCAATACTTTAGTGTTAAATAATAGCATTGGCTGATTCCTTAGAGAAGTGTTACTTTTGTCACACTGCTTCTTCCTCTGGATTCATGTCATTTCTTGCAGGAGGACTTCTCAAGTAGTTCTTATCAACAGATTCTGTTGGTGGTAAACTTTCTTAAATCTTGAATGTTCAAAAATGCCTTTGGGCCGGGTGTGGTGGCTCACGCCTGTAATTCCAGCAGTTTGGCAGGCCAAGGTAGTCAGATCACTTGAGCCCATTAGTTGGAGACCAGCCTGGGCAACATGGCAAAGCCCCATCTCTACACAAAAATGAAATACATTAGCCAGGCGTGATGGTAGGTTCTTGTAGTCCCAGCTACTTGAGGGGCTGAGGTGGAAGGATCGCTTGAGCCAGGGAGGTCAAGGCTGCAGTGAGCCATGATCATGCCGCTGTGCTCCAGCCTGGGCAACAGAGCAATACCCTGTCTCAAAAAAGAAAATAATGGCTTTGTTTCAGTGTGCCCTTAAGTGATTCTGTAGCTGGGTTATAGAATTCAGCATAAATTAGTTATTTTCCAACAGCTCATTGAAGACATTGCCTCATTGGCCTGTATCCAGTGTTGCTAATGAAACTAATGAGGAAAATCTGATCCTTATTTCTTTGAATTTAAATTTTTTTTTTGCTTTGGTAGCTTTTAACATTTTTCTCTCTATTTTCATAGCATTCTTCACTTTTGGGGAATGTTTAGCTATTAAGTAAATCCTACTTTCTCCCATTCTCTCTCTGTCTTTGGCATTCCTACTGGACGAAAGCTTGAATGCGATCACCCACGCTTTATGGCTGTTAACCTTCTCACCTTTTTTTCTTTGTGCTTTAACCTGCAAGACTCCCTCAACTGAATGCTCCATCTTGCTAATGGACACTTCAGTGTGTCTCTGCTGTTACTCAGCCTATCTTTTGAGTTTTTTCTTTCAATAACTTGGGCTTTAAGTTTTGAGATCTCTAACTGGTTCTTTTTCATCATTGCTTGGTTTTATTTGTCCTTGTTTTGCTGGAAGTATTAAATGTACTTGCTTTATTGACCTTTGATTGTATAGAAATTTTTCATTTGCTCTATTTGTCATGTCTCTTTCATAGCAGTGGGCTCCCTCAGACATCTGGCATTTCTTCAATGCACACTAGTTTTCTGGTTTCCAATTCTCCACCTGAGTCTCAGGATTCATCAGCACTCCCAGGTGGGTGCAGACTCAGGTTACCTGGGCCTTGGCTTCTCCCATGGCTTCTTAAGAGCTTCCTTGTTTATTTCTGTGATCCCAAGCACTCCCCTTTATGACTTCAAGCCCAGTTGTATAGTCAGTAATTTAATTTCTCTATCTGTTCTGTCATTTATAAGGGCACAGCATGGAGTGGAGGGCCTTTCAGATATTTTTCTTGCCCCATCTTAAATCCCTAAATTACACTTTAAAAAATACCAGCAAAGCTTTTGTGTTTTATTTAGGAAGAATAAAGAACTCAAACATGAGTTTGGAGTAGGCGGATGTATGTGTACGTGTGCCTATGCAGTTTAAACCTGTTCTGTAATGTATTGCAATAAATGTTTCAGTGTCACTACAGTGAACAATTCAACTTCATAATAGGCCAATCTGGAATCTCCCAGAAAAATTTGCTTTGGGTGTTAGTGCTTTTTTTTTTTTAAAATCATTAATATCTATAGGAAGACCTAGTAGGAGTGGCTGACAAAGGTTAATAAATCTCGTGATAATATGCTTGTTTTTGATGTGAATGTTGTTGCTCAGTCCACCCTAAAATGAAATTCACAGGGTTGGTTTAGATGTCTTCTTCCACGCCTCTCTTCACAATCTGCCATAGGAGTGCAGACTCCCCCATCTGAGGCCTGGGTTTAACGCTCAAACAAGACAGATGCCAGCAGGAAATATCTGCCCTGCCTTAGCTGTAAATCTTGAGTCCTTGTCTGTGATATCCTAAAAGGCCACCAGATAGAAACGTGATGCTGTGAAAAGAGATGCACTACCCTTTGTAAACGGGGATTGACCCTACTGCTTTCTCAAAAGAGATTGTCTTTGTTTAATGTAAAACAAGGTTTTAGAAATTTTTCTTTGTTGAATGTAGAATAAAGAGGGCATTACATGAATGCCTATGCATTTCCGCTTTGGAGAGGAATCCTTACATCCATTCTGACAGCATGGAGATAAAAAGTCTGTCTTTCTGTATTCATGTTTTGTTATCACTTGCTTTCTTTTCTCTCTCCTTGGTCTGTGTCTACCATATCCTCTCTATGTCTTCTCTTTCCTTTTTTTTTTTTTTTTTTTGAGATGGAGTCTTGCTCTGTCACCAGGCTGGAGTACAATGACATGATCTTGGCTCACTGCAACCTCCCCCTCCTGGGTTCAAGCAATTCTCCTGCCTCAGCCTCCCAAGTAGTTGGGACTACAGGCGTGTACCAGTACACGTGGCTAATTCCTGTATTTTTTGTAGAGATGGGGGTTTCACCACGTTGGCCAGGATGGTCTTGATCTCTTGACCTCGTGATCGGCCTGCCTCGGCCTCCCAAAGTGCTGGGATTACAGACGTGAGTCACCGCATCCAACCTACCTCTTCTCTTTTTTGTCGTCTCCTTTGCTACCTGGAACCAACTTTTCATCCCTCTGGCCTTTGTCTCTTCCTATTTTCTGGCCATATGTGGATCAGAAAAATAATTATAAAAATGATCTGTTGTTTTACTTACTACAAATGTATGATCTCTGTTTTCATTGCAAAAGCCAGTGAGTAAGAATTTTTACCATTCCTTCACCGTAAAAAATAAAACTGAGGGCCGGCGGCGGTGGCTCACGCCTGTAATCCCAGTACTTTGGGAGGCCGAGGCACGCGGATCACAAGGTCAGGAGATTGAGACCATGCTGGCTAACACGGTGAAACCCAGTCTCTACTACAAATACAAAAAAAAAAAAATTAGCCGGGCATGGTGGCGGGTGCCTGTAGTTCCAGCCACTTGGGAGGCTGAGGCAGGAGAATGGCTTGAACCTGGGAGGCGGAGCGTGCAGTAAGCCGAGATCGCACCACTGCACTCCAGACTGGGCAACAGAGCTAGACTCCGTCTCAAAAGATGTAAAATAAAATAAAATAAAAATAATAAATAAATAAAACTCAGGCCAGCTGTGGTGGCTTCTGCCTGCAATCCCAGCTATTTTGGAAGCCAAAGCGGGAGGATTGCTTAAGCCCAGGACGGGTTGAGGCTGCAGTGAGCTATGATTGCACCACTGCACTCCAGCCTGCATGACAGAGCAAGATCCTCACTCTAAAAACAAACAACAAAACACCAAACAAGAAACTCCTGCATTCCACCAAAACTAACTGAATAATTTTTAAAGTATTTTATAGAGTTATAATAATCCAACCAAAAATTGCACCTTTTATTAACTGTATGTCTTAATGAATTTTCACAAATAAAAAACAATCATTTAACCGGTACTCAGGTCAGGAAATAGAACATTACCAGCACCCCTGAAACCCCCATCTGTCTCCATCTAGTCTCTACCTTCCTCTCATCCGAGGGCAATCATCACCCAGACTTCTAATAGCACAGAATAATTTCACCTATTTTTGTGCTTTATAAAAATGGCATGAAATGTCCTAGTTTGGGTTCCCCTAGGAGCTGCCCTGAGACAAGGATTTGGCGAGAGTTCCTTTATCTGGAGGCACAGGGAACACTGGGTGGGACATGAAGAAGTGAGACAGGAAAGAGGCAGGCAGCAGCCATAAATAAAAACCTGTTACGAGGCCTGACGCGGCAACTCACGCCTGTAATCTCAGCACTTTGGAAGGCCAAGGCGGGCAGATCCCTTGGGGTCAGGAGTTTAAGACTATCCTGGCCAACATGGTGAAACCCCGTCTCTACTAAAAATACAAAAATTAGCTAAGTGTGGTGGCAGGTGCCTGTAATCCCAGTTACTCAAGAGGCTGAGGCAGGAGAATCGCTTGAGCCCAGGAGGTAGAGGGTGCATTAAGTGGCGATCACGGCACTGCACTCCAGCCTAGGTGACAGAGCAAGACCCTGTCTCAAAAATAAATAAATACATTTCTTTTCTTTTTTTTGGAGAGAGGCTGGTTTTGAACTCCTGGACTCAAGCAGTCATCCCATCTCAGTTGCCAAAGTGCTGGGATTACAGGCATGAGCCACCACGCCCAGCTAATTTTGTATTTTTAGAGGACACGAGGTTTCCCCATGTTGGTCAGGCTGGTCTTACAATCCCGACCTCAGGTGATCTGCCCACCTTGGCTTACCAAAGTGCTGGGATTACAGACGTGAGCCACTGCACCCAGCCCATTTTCATCATTCCTAATAGCCATGGAGCATTCCATTTAATCAACTGTATATGCAATTTATTTTTTCCGGGGGTAAGGGGCTCATATTCAACACAGATGGGAGGCCAGTTGGTGAGAAGGTGGCAGGTGGCACAGTCACTTATACACCATGCCATACTGGTTCACTGTCAGACCGGTGATGGCCTCAGCTCCATTAC